>NC_086319.1:130733876-130943812 GCF_036172605.1 Pelobates fuscus | reverse complement strand
TTAATCCCCTCCCCTCTTTCTACTCCCCCCCCCCTCCCCTCTTCTTACTTCCCCCCCTCCCCTCCCCTCTTCTACTCCCCCCCTCCCCTCCCCTCTTCTTACTTCCCCCCCTCCTCCCCTCCCCTCTCTTACTTCCCCCCCTCCCCTCCCTCTTCTTACTCCCCCCCTCCCCTCCCCTCTTCTTACTTCCCCCCCTCCCCTCCCCTCTTCTTACTTCCCCCCTCCCCTCTCTCCCCTCCCTCTTCTTACTTCCCCCCTCCCCTCCCCTCTTCTTACTTCCCCCCTCCCTCCCCTCTTCTTACTTCCCCCCCTCCCCTCCCCTCTTCTTACTTCCCCCCCTCCCCTCCCCTCTTCTTACTTCCCCCCTCCCCTCCCCTCTTCTTACTTCCCCCCCTCCCCTCCCCTCTTCTTACTTCCCCCTCCCTCCCTCTCCTCCCCTCCCTCTTCTTACTTCCCCCCCTCCTCCCCTCCCCTCCCTCCCCTCCCTCCCTCCCCTCTTCTTACTTCCCCCTCCCTCCCCTCCCCTCCCCTCTTCTTACTTCCCCCCCTCCCCTCCCCTCTTCTTACTTCCCCCCTCCCTCCCCTCTTCTTACTTCCCCCCCTCCTCCCCTCTTCTTACTTCCCCCCTCCCCTCCCCTCTTTTACTTCCCCCCTCCCTCTTCTTACTTCCCCCCCTCCCCTCCCCTCTTCTTACTTCCCCCCCTCCCCTCCCTCTTCTTACTTCCCCCCTCCCTCCCTCTTACTTCCCCTCCCCCTCTTCTTACTTCCCCCCTCCCCTCCCCTCTTCTTACTTCCCCCCCTCCCCTCCCCTCTTCTTACTTCCCCCCCCTCCCCTCCCCTCTTCTTACTTCCCCCCCTCCCCTCCCCTCTTCTTACTTCTCCCCTCCCCTCTTCTTACTTCCCCCCTCCCCTCTTCTTACTTCCCCCCTCCCCTGTAGCGTGGCCGAGCTGCTCTCCGGTCCGCAGTCCCAGCCGGAGGTATGGGAAGGTGCACGCTCAGTGTGCACTTCCTGTCAGTCCGGCTGGTTACAGGAAACAGAAACTCCGCACGGAACAGGAGTTTCTGTTTCCTGTAACCGGCCTGACTGAAAGGAAAGTGCACACTGAGCGTGCACCTTCCCATCACTCCGGCTGGGACCGCGGACCGGAGAGCAGCTCGGCCACGCTACAGGGGAGGGAGGGGAGGGGAGAATCTGTTCTGCAGCCGCCTGAGCGCTCTTTACAGAGCGCTCAGGCGGCTGCAGCATTTAAAGGGCCGGCCCGCCGCGGCCTTAATAGGATTTAGGGCGGCCTGGGGGGCAATTGCCTCCCTGCCCCCCGGCCCAGCCCGCCCCTGTCTCTGAGCAAAAGGCTCGTGGACTGGGTAAGTACTGTTACAAGGACACTGTCCCATATATTTTTATAAAGGATAAACGAATACGTGAAAAATATTTTTTTTTATAAGTTTACATATTATTCATTTTCAAGTTTGTCTGCAAAGCAATCTATAAACAAAATTGCTGTGTTAATGTTTTTTCAGTCAAAAAGTTCTCTGAAGTGAAGGGGTTAAGGTCTAAATCAGGCCTGTCCAACTTGCGGCCCCCCAGATGTTGCTGAACTACAACTCCCTGTCACGGGTGGCGGTACGGAAACGGGGACCCCTGAGTGCCTGATTCAGCGTGGAAATGGACTATCAGGGCCTGGTGCAGGGTAACCGCACGCCCCCTGGTGTTGAGCACCAGCGTTTGTGCAGCCACATACCAAGACCCTAAATCAGCTTCAGCGGATAACAGGAACTAGGAGCATGGAAATTAGCAGACCTCCCAGGAGCTTAATAGGGAGGCTCTGCAGCAAGATTGTACCCAGTACTAGAAACAAGGCAAGACTAGAGATAAACACCAAACATGAAAACAAGACAGAACTAATAGAACCCAGAACCAGAGAAGGATAGCAAGCTAAACACAGAACATATACACAAGACATGAGGAAAACATGAACATAACATGGGCATGACTGGACAGAACTGTACATGGACTGGGTATACAAACTAAAACAAGACAGGATAACATAGGCAAAACATGAGGAGAAATGACTAAGTACTACATATGGAAATCATGGGGATTTAGTCACACTATATGATCATACATTGCATAAGCCTGCCAACAACGCCAATGTACCCCATATCTTGCAGGTCCTACACTGCCTAATGTATGCTAAAATAACCACAGATTCAGAACACATATATAGCACTTACCTCCAAGAAAGGGCAGAAGCTTAGAGCAACTGCCTGCAGGAACTCTGACACATAATGAATGACTGAAAACAAATGGGTGTGTCACATAAAACAAACATTTAAAGGAAACCTGGAGACTGGGAATCCCAGGGATGGATTACAGGAATGAACCCAGAAATCCCAGCTTAAAGAAAACCAGACATAGAATAGAAAACCAAAAACCAAGAAAAACTAAACAAGAATTGTAACGAGTACTGGATACCAGAAGCCAAAGCCAGACATCTCCGCAGAACATGGCATGATGTGACACTCCCATGATTATTTCAATGAAACAGATAGCCAGGGAATCAAGGGAGTTGTAGTTGTAGTTGTAGTTCAGCAACATCTGGGGGGCCACAGGTTGGACAGCCCTGGTCTAAATGATAGGAACGGGGAGAAATTGGACTACAGAATCGCTCAAGATACAATGAAGGAATACTATACATCAGGGGTAGTCAACCTTTTAATACCTACCGCCCACTTATGTATCTTTTTTGATGGTAACATTTCCTTACCACCCACCTGTGCCACATGAAATTTTTTTCTAGCCCTAGTAGAATTTTTTTTAAGAAAACAGGTTTTAAAAATAAATATGTACCTAAATTTATTCTTGCTACGTTCTGCCCTCCACTGCACTCAACACTTTTTTTTTTTATATATGTTCCCTTGTATTACATACACTAACAACAGTGCTGTATTAGGTGGCCATTACTTGTTACCATAAAAAGAAGTTTCCCTTTTATAATAGTTTTTTTCAATTTGTTTTCTTTTATTTATTTTTTGTTGTTATTTTTCTTTCTTTTCCTTTCTTTCTCCTTTTCCTTACTTCTTTTTTCTCCGTTCTTATTGTAATCACCAGCAAAAACGCTGAACTAGGTAACCCACTTTATTATTAGCCAACAACAAAAAATAAAACAGAAAAAAATATATATATGTGTGTGTGTGCATATATATATATATATATATATATATATATATATATATATTAATTAGGTGTCTCTTTTTCCTTTCTCTTTATTCTCTCCTTCTCGTTTACTTATTCTTTTTTTTATTTTATGTTAAGTAAACAGAAAATAACAAAACTTGGTTTGCCAAAGGAAATTAAGAGAACTTAGATTGCGAAAGTTCAATATCAGCCACACTTCTCCCTGTTCCTGTTTTCACATTGCGTGCATCAGCTCCCCTCCTCTTCTGGCATATAACATCATCACGCCCCCGTCCATCCCAAACCAGAGTGCAGCTGTGCACGAGACATTCACGTAATGCGTATCGGGCATTTTTGTGAGGTCTCTTTCGATGGCTGGAGGGCGGTGCATACCTGCACAGAACATGTGATTGTGTTGGAAAAACGAGGGTCGCATAAAACTCACCACCGCCTACCAGGAAAGTCCGTCAGATAGATAGATAGACTGTTGTTCAAATGATTCAGGCAGGTGAAAAAAAAATGCTACAATTATGAATATTTAAAGGACTCCTGGAAGTAATAGTATGGCTTCCACAGAGCCATCATTTGTTCACTCACTTTGCTTCTAGTTAATTGATACAAATAAAATTAGCATTTTTGTTTTTTTAAGACATTTTTATTTCACAGTATTTTTTTACCACCTGTCTAGATGCATAAAAAGTTGGATGACATATGTTAACCAATGTTGACATAAATTGTTAGAATAGAAGGAGAAGGAAAACAAATTAAATTACAGCTATTACAGGTAGATGTTCTGAATCTAAAAATTTAACTAGTGAATTAGGTTTAGCATCAATGGCATTACATAGGAATCAGAGACTTGCTGTACAAATTGTACCAAGAGATGAGGAAGGTGAACAAAAACGTGAACCAGCTGTTGAGATATTAACTGAATGCTAAGCAGGCATAGGGTATAAGCACACTATCGAGTCAGTCAGAATCTGTTCAGAGTTACCAAAACGAAAGTTTCAGAAGCAGAGATCATGGACAATTAGTTAGCAAAAGTAAGTCCAGGTTAATTGAGTCAGTCAGAATTTGTTGTTTCTCAAGGCATAAACCAATTTCAGTGTAAAGTTAAGACAGCTCTAATGTCTAATGAGGTATGCATAGTCTACGATGTCTACACGTATCTACAGGTCTTAAACTCTAGATTCAATGAGCTACGCACCTTTGGAATTCAGAGTCAGCAAATGAAAGTTTCAGAAGCAGAGATCATGGACAATTGGTTAGCAAAAGTAAATCCAGGTTAATGGAAAGGTTCCCAGCTTATCTATAAGAATTCCTGGCTATGCGTAAAAGGGATAAGCCCTAAAGATAAATCATTTTGCAGAAATACCTATATTTTTGCAACTATCAAGACAGGTGAAAGCAGCTATAAGCTATAAAGATCAGGTCTTCATAATCAGCACCTTTTCGGATTGCTCATGTACAAAGCACTGTACAATCAACCAGGCATAGGCTGGAAACCTCTGATTAATACAGAACAGTGCCCACAGATTCAGGATAGTTTAGGAGTATTGTTAAAGGGCAATTTAATGACCTTGTAACTACATTATACATGTAATGGTCATTATATAATAGAAGTTTAAAATATTCAAAAGGTATTTGCTCAAGAGATACTGATAAAATCATGGTAAATAAAATGTAGGGACAGAAATGTATTTAGAAATTGTAATTTTATACAATAGATATTTAAATTATTTTGAAAATAGAAACTAACATATAGAAGTACAACATTCTTATCATATGTTTTACTGAGTTGCTTTTTTGTCTATTCAAAATGCAAAGAGACCGTTTCGATTTCAAAGCAATTTAAACACATGTAATTTTCAAAATTGTATAGAAATTATATCAAAGAGGCACTAAATTATAAGATATACTCTTGTCCTTTCAAAGAAAGAAACTGATCTTTATATTTTAAGAAAGTAACTTGCTTTTTTCAATTTCCATTCTGCTTTTTCTTATGATGAAAGCTGATAGGGAAAAATGTAGTGTTCATTCCTAAAACACATTTATGATTTAGTTTTGTTGTTTTTTTTTTAAAACACTCATAATATTGTATTATGTATGTCACAAACTCACATTACTCCAGGTGTGGTTGCGACTTGGTCCTGGCAGGGAAAGAGTAAAAATATCTATTTGCCTACACTAGATTAAAAGAAAAATAATAAAACTCACACTTAACACCACCAACATTTAACTCTAATATCAAAATGCTGGCGCCACCAAGACAAGTTATTATAGAGTACCTTAGGTTCCCAAACAAATTAGCTTAAAAACCCACAAAACACAAGTTCACAAAATATCTATGCAATTGAAACTAGTCTCTTTGGGTAATTTAATTTTTACCAGAAAAGGGCAGAACTTCAAGTTTCTCTGTCACCTCAAGCTTACCTCTCTTCTATTGTTTCCTCTTCTCTTCCTCTTTTCTTCCTCTTTTCTTTCTCTTTTACAATCTGTTCTTAATTTCTGATATTCTATGAAACATTAGACAAAGTCTTGACAATCTTGACAAAGGGTGGAGCTTAAAGGACCACTATAGGCCCCCAGACCACTTCAACTCAATGAAGTGATCTGGGTGCCAGGTCCATCTAGTGTTAACCCTGCTGATGTAAACATAGCAGTTTCAGAGAAACTGCTATGTTTACACTAGGGTTAATCCAGCCTCTAGTGGCTGTCTCACTGACAGCCGCAAGAGGCGCTTCCGCGCTACTCACTGTGAAAATCACAGTGAGAAGACGCTGGACGTCCATAGGAAAGCATTGAGAAATGCTTTCCTATGGACTGTTTGAATGTGCACGCGGCTCTTGCCGCGTATGCGCATTTGGCGCTGACGTCGGCAGAGGGAGGAGAGTACCCCAGCGCTGGAGAAAGGTAAGTGTTTAACCGCTTCAGCCCCCTTTAGTCTAGCATTAGTGGGACCCTGAGGGTGGGGGGTACCTAAAAACCCTATAGTGGCACTATAGTGGTCCTTTAAGGCAAACTTCATCCTTTGTTAGCTTGACAGAAGAAGTGAAGCTTGTCTTTAGCTCCACCCTTTTGTCACAATTATCAGGTGTAGGAAAAAAAACACAAGACAAAGTAGTCCATACTTTGCCTTATTTTTTAACAAGAACACGATCAAAAATGTAGGAAAGAAAACAGATCCTGAAAAAAGAAGAAAAGAGGAAACAATAGGAGAAAGGTTTGTTTGAGGTGACAGAGCCACCTTAATAACAGAATACTTGTTATGAACCAAAATTATTTGCAGGGGATAAAAAAGAAAAATAGATGAAAATTAATTTACACTAACAACAGTTAAAAACAAGAAGGAGAGGGGGGCGTGTCCTGGACTGCGAGCATGGCGGCAGCATCATTCCTCGGCTCCTCACCACCCAGCAGCAATTAGCACCCAAAAGCCTAACACCCGCACATAAATGGGTAGAACTAAACGACAGGACACCCCACAGACCTCCAGGACCAAACAGCCGCACTCAAAAACGGGGCCGATGGATGAATTCATAGGCACTCCGGCTGGCACCCTGCAAGAGGCCTATACGCCCAACATGGCGCCGACATCCCCGGCAGCCACATGCTCTGGCGGGGAACAAGTGACTCTGTCGGACATCGAGGCGGAACTGAGGCGCATGACAGCCCTGATGGTCACAAAAGAAGACCTTGCTCGGGCTTCTGATAACCTGCACGCGGCACTGAAAACAGAAGTGGCAGGCATCAAAGCGGACATAGCGCTCCATGACACGTGCATCACTGCCATGGAACAGCGCGCAGAGACCACAGAGAAACAACTTAAGGCCACAGATACCGCAATACACAGACAGGGAGACCTACTGCTAGCTATGCCGCGGCACAAGAAGACCTGGACAACAGAGGCCGCCGCAACAAATTCTGGGTGCGCCGTGTGCCGGAGGCGGACAGCTCAGGGGAGAACGTTGCGGAAACCCTCACCCAGCTCTTCCGCATTATCCTCCGTGAAGAGGCACCGGACCACTTCAGATTTGATAGGGCCCACAGAGCCCTCAGACCGCACACGGCATATGGCACCCCGCGAGACATAGTATACCGCATTCACTCTTTTACGCTAAAGGAACAAATAATGTCACCATCTACAACGACCTGTCTCCACTTACCCTCGACGCGAGGTGCGCCTTGAGACCAGTGACTACGGCACTACGGGACAGAAACATCCCCTATAGATGGGGATACCACTTCAGCATCAATGTCCGCCGTCACAATGAATTGGTCTCGCCCCTTTGCCCAGAAGACATACCTACCTTCCTGCAAAAATTGGAACTGCCTAACATCACGGTGTAGAACTGGATGCTCCACCCTCTGGAGCTTCGGCCACAACCACAAAGACCACCGCGCCGCCGAGGCAGAGACCCACAAGAACACAGCTGGAGGCCGGATCTGGCCCAACCTGAAGAGTAGCCGCTCGACACACCATCCGTGGGCCGCACGCCGCACAGCCTACACACCTCTCCGACACCAACCCAGTGAGCACAACCTTGCCATGATCCTACATGCTGACAGCCTGCCCCACATACCGATACCCTCACCTGGACAGAGACGGGGACACTGGGGAGAAGGGCAACACGTCCCAACACAAAAGAGGGGAGAAAGAAAGAAAGGGGGGGGCAAGAAGGAGACAAATCCTAATTACCTGCTTAGATTTTAAAGTCAAAATATGTCCTATCCTGGAGTCTCTGGCATGCGTAACTGTTCGAACAACTGTAGCAACTAAGTGGATGCCCATTTGTGTTTGATTCAGACACCAATCTATATAAGGAATTTTCATAAAAATATGCTTATCGGCGGGTCCAAGCCTGACTTTAAAGCAGAAAAGACACGTCTTGTACGAGCTCTTGCTATCCTTGCTGTTAATCCGACAGTGTTTACATTACTGCCCAGTAATACCTCCAGTGGCAGTCACTCAGTGTGCAGCATTGTTACGCTACTAGGGGTGATTTGGATTGGAACTCAACTGCAGCTTGTAATCTCCCTAATTACAATAGTGAAGAAATTGAGAATCCTTAAGTATCAATACTGTAGTTTTAAGAAAAGAGAGAATCACTGGCAACTTGATTCAACCGAAGTTTTAATAAGTGTTAAACTTAAATGAATTGCATTTAGGCAATAATCCAATAAGAAGAAGTGCAAGTAATCAACAACACGAAGTTCATTATTAAGTATTTCTTCAGAGATGCATTAAGTAACATTAGTTCATGAGAATAATCTTCAATAGGAACAATAATCAAGTAGCTAAGAATATTTGCAAAGCAAGAACAGTTCATAGTGAATAAGCATGATGGGAGTTGTCCTTCATGAGATTAGTAACTTGAAGCACTGAATGTAATTGCAAAGCAAGAAACAGTTCATAGTGAATAAGCATGATGGGAGTTGTCCTTCATGAGATTAGTAACTTGTAGAAATGAAGATTTGAGTAAGCAAGCATTAGTTCATTAATAAATGATATTGCAGACAAATAGCTGAAAGATATACTTAAGGTTAATATGGGTAGTCCTCCAAGAGTTCAGAGATATGGTCCACTTGTAAAGTAGCAAAGTATCCGTTCTCCAGTAATCCTTTATGGCATGCAGCAATCCTTGCATTTGCTCAAAGGCTGGAACGGCTTGTCTGAGCTTGTGGAGAGGTAAGTCTGGTGGAAGTAGCTGCCAGTAGCTGAGCCTGTGGAGCCCGCGGTCTCGCGGAGGCAGCTCACACATTAGCTCACACAATCAATCACCAAGCACCCTCTCTCTGGCCCAGTCTCCCTAAATACCGTCAGAGCTGTGTCAGAGGGGGGCGGGGTCCGTCTCCTCACCGCTGAGTGCCGAACCAGGAAGTGTTACTCCATGACAAGCATGGACGTTTAGCATCTCCACATACTGCATGGAGGCACTGAACGTTCCTCATGGAGATGCATTGATTTAATGCATCTCTATAATTGGATACTGATTGGCGCAGCTCTGTATTTTGATGCGTATGCACGATAGCCTCCCAATGCTTTTCTATAGGATAGCATTGGATTGGCTAACACCATCAAGTTTGCTTAACTCAGCCAGGGAGGCTGGGCCATTCGTGACCGGACCCACATGGCTCTGGTAAAAGGTAAGTTTTAAATCTTTTTTAACCTGGGGAAAAAGGGATCCAGATTGCATGTTTTGTATGCCTGACATTATAGTATGACGGAGTACTCCAACTTACCTCCGCCAAGTCTGCTTCCTCGTAGCTATCACGGATCCGAGGCTTGACTGGGATCTCTGAGGGCACTGTCCACCCTGGACCAGGCTACTAGGATTATAGCCTTGGACACCCTTTCATCAGCAGAGCCAGGGCTGGATTAATATAGGAGTTGATGGAGCTGCAGCTCCAGGCCTATGCCATGGAATAGGCCGATTGTTAAAAAAAAACAAAAAAAAAACTACTACTCTTTTACTACTCTTCACATGCTCTTGCTTAAGTATGGAAACTTTAAAGGGATGTAGGGGAACAAAATGTGTATGAGCTGGCTGACAATGAAATTAGTTAAGGCAAAGCTGACGTTGCGCACTATGCAAATTATCTTACTGCCTCAGTCGCTCTAACACTGTGGCATGTTCCCTTTCTTCTACACTCACTGCATACACCTTTCCTCTGTCCCAGACTGTATAACAGAAGCTTATGCCTGCTAGTAAGAAGGTTGGGAGAGGAGATGACAAGTGAGGGCTAAGGGATCATTAGACGCATTTATGCCAAGCTCAGGGTGCTGTCTGCATGGTATGCCCTTTGTTGGCCAGTCTGCATGATTGGCAGGCAGCCTGCAATGCATTTACACCAGGCTGACATTCTTATTCTTCAGGCAGACACCCCCTTTTTTGGGCATGGTTGCCCCTTTGGGAAATTCTGGTTGCGTGATTTGCGTCAGAGGCCCACCCTTTTACCCCGCCAACCGACATTCTGTTTCACCGAACCTGCTGTTTGGGGGTATAGTTTTACTTGAAAGATGAAAGCAAGCGTTTAGCATAGGGTATGTGTTTTCTTATAGCTATATCCTGTGAGTTTCCCTCCAGCACCACCTCCACCTTGGGAGGTATAACTGTTTTAGTGTTTTCTTTCGATAAGATTCTGTAATTAGGCCCATTGTAATTGTCAACAATGGGCTCTTAATCTGGCCCTGAGCAGAGCAGTAATCAGGGCTCTTTTCCCAAACACTAGACGATACTTGGTGAAGGTTAAAACAACCCAACAACTCACTTTAATACACATAGCACACATATTTATGCCCCCAACAGACTCATTGACGTTCAATATGGTGATTAGTACAATATAGTACAAGGAAGGGTGGGGCCAGTCAATAACAAGGGCTGAGAACCAATTGGGAGATAGAGGTGGGACAGGGCAGCTAGTTTGAACTGGTCTGGCAGTGTCTCTGGAACAATGGGACAACGCCCTGCTGGGGAAAGAATAGGACAGGAAAAGGGGGGAGGGAGAGAGGCACATACAACCTGGACAATCAATACATTCAGCATACCCTGCACCAATAATGGGCACAGGGTAAAAAATAAAAGAGGAATCTGGGTCCTACATATAGTGTCCTTCTTCCATCTCCAGTGATGGTGACTACTGTCACATATAGTGTTCCTTTAAGATTTTTTTATATAAATAAATTAATGTTGATCAATGGTAATTTAACCACTTATTGACTGGATGGAGTCATGCAGTTCAGGGCTTTAATACCTGTTGATGACATAGACAATCATGCATTAATAGGGCTAAATACCTGCTAGTATCTAAGGGCCCCACTTGTCAGCTGTGGACACAATTAGTGGCACAGACTGACAGATGAGCTGTCAATAAATATTTGAAAACGTTCTGCATTTTGTACTAATATTACGTATTATTATTCATAGCCTCTACCACATATATAGTTCAGCCCTAAACCCAATGAGTTCAATAAATCATATTTTGTCAGCAAACATTTGATTGAGTTATTAAGTCGTTGTTTGAGTATTGCATGAACCTATATTTATAAACTCCATGTTCTCCCACGCATCCCATAGCTCCTAACCACACTCCCAATAAACATTCCAATCAATTTCTTCTGCACGATCCAGACCTTGTGAACATCCTTCATTTGGGCGAAAAAATGGCCACGCGTAGCCTACCACTTAATGACAAGGCCCAAATAGAAGGGAGGACTGGGATGTCCAAACATCCTACACTACCACAGGGCAATACACCTAGGGAGAATCCTGGAGTGGTCCAGAGTAGAGAACAAGAAAGCATGGGTTGAGATAGAACAATCACAAATCACAAATACAAACACCCCCAGAGGCAAGATACCTCTTGAACTCCCCACAGTGTCTATGACACTCAAAGTGTGGAAAAAGCTACACCTAAGTCCGTAGTTTACACCAACCCCCTCACCCAAATACCCAATATCCCACAATCCTTTATTTCCAATGGGCAACGGTGGTATAATGCAACGCACCAACAACACACAGATGAGAGATACTTATATATCATTAAGGGACATAATAACAAACAGGGTTTTAAAATCTCTGGATGAGCTCACGGGCACCAAACACCTGACGATGACACAAACCTTCCAATATCACCAACTCAAACACTTTCTGATTATAGAAGGACTCCTACAATTGACACCAAAAGAGGAAACACAATTTGAGAAACTATGTTCCACTCCCCTGACAAACGCTATCAAATGCTACCACTTGATGCAATCACTAGCAGATAAACAACTCCCATGGTACACTAGAGCAGGACAGAAATGGTTCTCGTCACAGATTGAAGTGAGGGCATGGACCTTGATATTCACGAAAATGATGAAAACACATCCAAGCATACCGTTACAGGAAATTAATTATAAATTCCTAACGCAGTGGTATGTCACTCCCGTAGATGCACATAAATTCTGCTCTCACAATTCCCCACTGTGCTGGAGATGTGGGAAAGAGCAGGGCACTTACCAACGCTTGGTGGATCTGCAGGCGAGTAGAGGGATACTGGAGGGAAGTAGCTCGGATCACAGGAAAACTTAGCAAGGTTCCTTTGGCCTTCAAACCTGAGGCAGTCCTATTTCTTCACATCCCAATCTCCATGAAAAAAATTAAACAGTCACTACTATACTACCAATTGACAGCAGCGAATTCAGTTATAGCAGGGAATTGGAAAACGAACACTAGACCCGCTAGAAGGGAATGGTATCAAAAAAATAGACAATATTCATAAGCTGGAGGAACTTAGAATGTCAGCACTGGGTAACTCACACCAGTTCATAGCCATCTGGGAACCCTGGGTCACATTTCTCAAGGAGGCCTAAACAGGTATGGGTATGGGACAGAAATTGGGGAAGGGGGAAACCAGATTAACCAAGATATAACACATCTTTAGACAGGTGACAAGATTATTGTAAGAAGCAATGTGTCAAGCCAGACAAACAACGACTCAAATCGGAGTTGTACTATCATAACTCACGAATCAGCAGACAAAGGCTATATTGAGAAACTAAACTTACATATACGATATCAGGACTATGTTCTTCTTCTTGTCCATACGAATGTTAGATTGCACACAATGTTTTATATTTCATTCATATGTTTAATATCTCTTTTCTTTGTATTATATTATTGTATAAGTAACAAATGTCCATTCTTTCATGTGAAACTTTAATATGAATAAGCAAAACAAAAATAAAATAAATAAAAAATATATATTTATAAACTCCACACCTGTATTAGCCCCTAAGCCATGCTGTATTAACCCTTCACCCATTTGCAATAAAATCCTGCACACAATGAAATATCCCCACAATTCACTGTTTAATAAACTTTAAATATGGTGTATTGGAGCTATCACCAATTACATAATTAGAGGTGTTATTTCTCTCTCAGCATTACAGGGGACTTTCAGAACACATTCATTGGGGTCCTGAAAAGCCAAAGGTCTAATTTAGGCAGTGTTTATTGATAGCCCTTTTCCAGGCAGCTTAACTACTAACTAAAGCACACCAATCCATGCTGTAGTTAAAGGGACATCCATCACTTGATAATTAATTTACTGATGATAATTTCATTTAGGGATGGTCATTTACTTTACCAAAGTAAAGCAAGAGAAACTTTGATAAACATTTATTAGCTTACAATGACCTTGGTCAGATTGCATTGTTAGGCTCAGTTAGCAGAGTTTCTTCAGCCCCCTTACCCACCCATCTTGGTTTCAGAGCAATCCACTTATGAAAAAAACAGGACAGAGAGCATCACGACATTGGAGCCTGCTGTATATGAGTTACACTGATCAGGCTTCCTCTCTTTTCCACCTTCCATACGTAGGAAGCTGAAGAGATCGTTCAACTGCACATGTGCAAATCTGTCAGGCATGTCCAAAGCACTTTTCCAGCATTCCTATGGAGAGGACACTGATTGGCTAGATCAGTGTCCCTCCTGAAGTGGGTGAGGAAAGCATAAGAAATATCACATTTACCTTTTTTCAGCTTGCAGAGTGAGACAACTGTCTAAATCACAGCTAAAGCAGTTGTCTCAAAGTGATGTTTGTCCATTGGGTCCAGCTTCTTCATTTTCTTAAAAAAACAAACTTTTCAGTATAGTGAACTCCTAGGAATATTCACTACTGACCCTGAAGTCTCTTTTTAAAAATGACTTTTTGTTTTGATGGAGCCCCAATCCAATGGAAATTGATGTGTTGCATTTCCCATTGTGTTATACAACAACTGTTTTCATGAGGTTTTTTTTTAGGAATTTATGTTGAGCGACATTATTGTTCACTGTCAATATAAATCTAACAGTGACAACCAACGTTAGATTTTACTGACAGGGCAATTAGCAAATTAAATGAGCACCTAAGTTTGTTTAGTGTAAAAGCTTCCAGAGTTCAGTTACAACAAGAACATGAAAGCATTTATATTAGCACAGTGATACAATGACGTATTAAAGAGAGTGGGACAACAGCTGTTAAACCCAGCATTAGAAAGGTCTCATTTGTTTCTTGAATGGATACTGCGGTATTTGCTATTCGTATTTCTTACTAAAGTAATAATATTTTTGTGTAAACATCTTATATGAACATACGACTTGTGCTTTCACTCTATTGTATTAACAATTAGAAGAACACTAAGGTTTTGAGTTGTGCTGTGTCTTTGCTATTAGTTATTACTGTTTACTTGGCTTCAGTGGGGATTGGGGATTTTGTCGTTTGTCACCAACAATAGTTTTTGTATAAACAACAAATGCTGCTTCTACTTTCACCTGCTTCCTGGTCTTCCTTTTTTACTTTATTCTCTATAAACCAGTATAAACACAACTTCAGAAGCATAATTTTCATTACAGAAAGCCTTATTATTTATGTCTCTTGCCCATTAAAATCCTTTTAGAATGTTTTCTAAAGCAATACCCTCAGGGTGTTATAATGCACTGACTCAGTACCATTACGCTTTCCCCAGGCTAAAGCTGTATGACTCATTCTAGATCTAGGTTTTCAAAAAAGCTGCAATAAAAAGTGATGTCTAAATGTAACGTATTTTTACCAGGTTAGTTTATCTAATAAAATAGAGGCATGTCCTAGAGCTATGTTCATATCCTCACGTGCACAAGTATAAATTGCAGAGAATGTCAGGTAAAGAAAAAACAAACATATTGCATTCTAATTTTTAAATGGTTTTGCCCTCATTTACCTGTATCATTTACACCTTGAAAGGACCAAGCATCTTTGTAAAATATTGTGTATCCTATGACGAGGAATAGAACAGTAAAATAAATCTAGATTTTAAGGGTAGGGTCCTCCTCTTTACCTTCTGTTCCTATAAACACTTTTGTTACTGTTGTTTGTACCCCGATTGTAAAGTGTTTATAAATGCCTTTTTTGTCATTGGTTTTCTTAACAGAAATTCCAGCGTTGGATGAACTCACTTTAGAGAGAGTGTTAGAAGAATTAGAGATGATCTGTGTTGAGAACATGAACGTTGCCATTGAAACAGAAGAAGGATTGGGAATCGAATATGATGAGGATGTTGTCTGTGATGTGTGCCGTTCACCAGAAGGGGAGGATGGCAATGAAATGGTTTTCTGTGATAAATGTAACGTCTGTGTACACCAGGTAAGAATAAAACTAGTGTTTTATGTAATGTCTGTGTACACTGGTAATATTTTTTTCTGTGGCTCACTTAAAGGAATACTTGTAGCAAGTTGACAAGTTACCTGGGTCCAGTCAGGAACCCACAGCCACAGTCCTACTTTCCAAATGCTACTTATATAATAAGCTACTTAACTCCACTGTGCACGCGCATTTGACCTCTCCATAGGAAAGCATTAAAAATGCTTTTCAGTGCTTTCCTTTGGGGATTTTAGTGACGCTGGAGGTCCTTACATAGCGTGAGAATGTCCAGCGACGCTCTAGCACAGAAAACCTGTGCTAAAATCCCAGAAGTGCTCTCTAGTGGCTGTCTAGTAGACAGCCACTAGAGGATGAGTTAACCCTGCAATGTAATTATTGCAGTTTATGAAAACTGCAATAATTAAAGTTGCAGGGTTAAGGGTAGTGGGAGTTGGCACCCAGACCACTCCAATGGGCAGAAGTGGTCTCGGTGCCTGGAGTGTCGCTTTAAGGATATATACCCTGACACAGTATATACATATACTGACAAACGCAGATACACAGACACTTATATACATACACTGACACACACAGAGCACCCCTCACACACACACAAAGCACCCCTCACACACACGCAAAGCACCCCTCATAAACACACAGTACCCCCACACAAACAAACACAGCACCCCACACACACACACAGCACTCCTCACACACACAGCACCCCTGTCACACACACAACACCACTCTTACACACAGCACAGTGTCAGTGTGCCAGTGTGTGTATCTCTGTATCTGCATGTGTGTGTAAATGTGTGTATCTGTATGTCAGGGTGTGTATCCTTAAGTGTGTCATTGTGTGTATCTATGTGTCTGTGTATCTGCATGTGTGTCAGGGTAAGTATCTGTGCGTGAGGAGGTGTGTCAGTGTCTGTATCTGTGTATCTGAATGTGTGTCAGGGCATGTATCCTTAAGTGTGTCAGTGTACGTATATATGTGTAAGTGTATCTGCATGTTTGTCAGTATATGTATCTTTGTGTCAGTGTGTGTGTGTGTCTCTGTGTATCTGCATGTGTTTCAGGGTGTGCATCTGTGTGTCAAGGTGTGCATCCTTAAGTGTGTCAGTCTATGTATCTATGTATCTTTGTGTCTGCATGTGTGTCAATGTGTTTATCACCTAAATGTGTGTATCTGTGCCTCAGGGTTTGAATCTATGTGTCAGAATAAGTATCTTTGCGTGAAGATGCGTCAGTGTCTGTATCTTTGTATCTGTATGTGTGTCAGGGTATGTATCTGTATGTATATATGTGTCTGTGTATCTGCGTGTTTGTCAGTATAGTTATCTGCATGTCAATGTGTGTGTCTGTGTATCTGCATCTGTGTGTGTGTATCTGCATGTGTGTCAGGGTGTGCATCTGTGTGTCAGATACATACACTGACACACTTACAGATATATACCCTGACACACAGAAACACACCCTGACACACATGCATATACAAAGACACATAGATACATACCCTGACACACTTAAGGATACATACCCTATGTTTCTTTGTGTCTGTATGTGTGTCAAGGTATGTATCCTTAAGTATTTCACAATATATATATATATGTG
Organism: Pelobates fuscus; assembly: GCF_036172605.1. Classification (NCBI taxonomy): domain Eukaryota; kingdom Metazoa; phylum Chordata; class Amphibia; order Anura; family Pelobatidae; genus Pelobates; species Pelobates fuscus. The sequence continues at coordinate 130,926,875 of NC_086319.1, read as the reverse complement.
TGTCTGTGTATCTGCATGTTTGTCTGTGTATCTGCATTGATGTCAGAACGTGTATCTGTTTGTCAGGGTATGTGTCTGTATGTGTGTCAGTGTATGTATCTATGTGTCTTTGTATCTGCATGTGTGTTAAGGTGTTTATCTGTGTGGTAGGGTGTGTATCTGCTTGTGTGTCTGTGTATCTGCATGGGTGTCAGTGTGTATCTGTTGGTCAGAGTGTCGGGGTATGTGTCTGTATGTGTGTCAGTGTATGTGTATATGTGTCTGTGTATCTGCATGTGTGTCAAGGTATGTATCTGTGTGTCAGTGTGTCTGTTTGTCAGGTTAAATATCTGTGTGTCAGACACAGACACACTGGCACACTGTGTTTCAGGGTGTGTATCTGTATGTGTGTCAGGGTATGTATCTATATGTCTGACACACAGATACATACCCTGACACACATATAGATACACACCCTGAAACACAGACACACTGACACACAGATATATACCCTGACACACATGTAGATGCACAGACACACATGCATATACGTAGACACATAGTTACAATCACTGACATACAGATAATGAGTATCTGCATGTGTGTCAGTGATTGTATATGTGTGTCTGTATCTGCATGTGTGTCAGTGATTGTATGTGTGTGCTTATGTATCTGCATGTGTGAGTGATTGTATATTTGTGTTTATGTATCTGCATGAGTGACTGATTGTATATGTGTATCGATGGGGGCGCCACAATCACAAGTCGTGCGTATATTTACCATATATATTGCATGGTGATCATATGAACAGAGGAATAAAAAGGTTTGACTTGGAAGGATAATTATATTTGGGCCACTGTTGATGTCTCCTCCCTAAATACGTCTGTTGATCATGAAAAAGGCATCCAAGCAATAAAAGAGATTTTAGAAAATGATCCCCTCACGCACAAAACTCAAGCCCTTCTGAATTTAAACATTATTTGTTTTATCCTGTTTCACAATTTTTTTGGGTTTGAGGGTATATATTACCTACAAACGTGTGGAACGGCCATGGGCACCAGGTTCGCGAACATTTTTGTAGCAGATTGGGAAGCTAAAAACATATGGGAACATAACCCATTTGGCGCGAACCTGGTGCTATGGAAAAGGTATATCGACGATGTTTTAATCATTTGGGAGGGAGATAGACCGTTGTTGGACAACTTTTTACAGTATATCAACACTAATGCTTACGGGTTACGTTTTACTGCTGATATCCATACCGAGACAATCAATTTTTTAGATCTTTCTTTGTTTGTGTCCTCAGGGGTTGTCTGTAGTAAGACGTATTTTAAACCTACAGATGGTAATTCATTTATAGAATTGTCAAGCTGTCACCATCCAAATTGGCTGAGAAATATACCAAAAGGCCAACAGACAAGACTCCTGAGGAACTGTACTAATAAAATGGATTTTAACGAACAGGTTAAGATTTTAAATGAAAAGTTTAAAAACAGACATTATAGGGGGGCGTGGCTAGCTGAGCAGCTAACAAGACGTGTTGGTGTGGAGCTCCGGCTGAACACACTGTTTTAATTGACGAATTGCCACGAAATTCCAACAAACACACCAGACAAACAGCCTAATACTGACCCAGATACCCCCAACCTCAATATGGGGCGAAAACATAAGAAAATAACCTGCCTGGAGGGCTCATACACGCCTGACATCAGACGGTCCTTCAATAGGCCGCAAACACAGACACAAACTAAGATGGCGCAAGGGGATAACCAAAGCTCCAGTGACTCAGAGGCATCGGCCCGAGAAAGGGGCCCCCCGACCATACAGACCGCCAACGCAGTATACCAGACGGAAGACTCCGACTCTGACAACTCGCCCTCGACAAAAGGCGATATTAAAAAGTTATTACTCCTAAATTGGTTTCTCAATGTTCAAATGATTATGCTGCAAGTACAGCGCTTCCCGACTGGGTGACCCCAAATGCTTTTGGGACGGCGCCCCACTTCCCGCGACAGCCTCCCCCCCCCCTGAGTCTTTGATCACGTGCAGGGAGTTCGCCCTCCCCCTCCGCTCCACATTGTGCCCGTGCGCCCCACGAAAAGGGCATCCCCCAGATGAGCTTGGAACAACTATAGGGGTACTGCAGTGAACGGACCTGGGAATTAGCCCTATGGCCCGGAGGAGAGGGAGGGGGTGCTCGGATAGTGTTGGGATGGGGGTAGTACTGTATATACCATACTTATGTTGAAGTGCATGTACACGATATTTTTGACCCGCTTGCATGTGAACCCAATGGTATGGCCTCCTAATACGCGCGGCATAGCCCCGCAGCAGACATTTACCCCACCCGGAGGTGTTAGCAGAGATGACCCACTAAGCCCCATACCCAACTAAATAACTAGTTAAGATACAAATGCATACATCGATAGTACAGCATTCCCCCACTGGATAAACGTAATTGTCACCACTAGATCACTGTTCCGCTCCCCACGCGTGCGGATCCCCCCCCCCCCCCCCCCATCGAACTGACATATAGCATTGGAAGCGGTGCGGTCCTGCCATGGCTTTGTAACCCGAAGTCCGTATGGTACCCGGCTGGGTACTATCTGTGGACGCGAGGACGACACCCCACATAGAGCTGGCGATTAGTAAGTCCAGTTTTTTTATTTTTATTTTTCTTCTTTTCTCTCCTTTTTTCTTCTCTTCTCTATTTACCCTTGTCTCTCTTTCCCCCCCTCTACGTACCCTCATGCCTGCCCCCCCCCTCCGGTATGCGATAGTCTCAGAGGCGGAGGCTCTCCTTATAACTCCTATGATCGATATCTCCTATAGCGTTAGGGACGATCGGATAGGGAACCCACTAACAGGCTCCGAGCGGCAAACACCGCAACAGCTATGGCTCTAAAACTACTTTCCATAAATGTTAAAGGCTTGAACGCCCCTAGAAAGAGACGCCTTATGCTTAGAGAGATCAAACGGCACAATCCTGACGTAGCTCTCATTCAAGAGACACATATTTCGCAAAACACGACGCTTCGCATTAGAGACAATACTTACCCCATATCCTACGAGGCTAGATCACACCGCAAACACAACGGGGTGGCTATCTTAATACACAACAGGTGCCCGATCCAAATACGTTCCACAGACATAGACACGGACGGCAGGTTCATCATACTGTCGGGGACACTGTACTCCCATTCAATACACTTAATCAATGTGTATGCCCCTAACATACCGGACGCAAAATTCTGGGAGACATTGACAGATAAAATTAAGGCCCTACCGTACGGCATGTTAATCATGGGGGGCGACTTTAATGCCGCACCGTGCCCAGCAACTGACAGAAGCACCAAGACAGGCACCCAGAGGTCACAGGGCAGGGGGGGTCAGGACAGAATGCTGCATGGCTTTCTCCAAAACACCAACCTGATTGACGTGTGGCGGGCCCAGCATCCCGGAGAACTCGACTACACCTTTTATTCCGCACCACACGGTACCTACTCGAGGATCGATTATTTCCTCGTTAACGATACAAGCATGGCAAAGGTAAAAGAGACCACAATAGGTTCTATTACTTGGTCAGACCATGCCGAAGTCACCCTGACGCTGGACCACCTGTGCGCAGCAGCACCTTGGAACTGGAGGATGAGCCCACATCTGTTACGCGACGAGGACTCCAAAGCTGAAATATGCGCCGACATACACAACTACTTTCACGAAAACGAAACGGAGGATGTTGCCTCCACCACGGTGTGGGCGGCCCATAAAGCTGTGATCAGGGGCACGTGCATTAAACTTGCAACGAGGAAGAAAGCTCACAAGGCCAAAGAGGTGCACAGACTACTGGGGGAACTGAGGAAAGCTGAGCAGAGACATAAAACCGTTCCAACCCCCCAACTCACAGAACAAGTGCAAAAGATCAGGCGATCCTTGACCACTGTACTAATGGACGACACCATAAAGGCCCTTAATTGGACCAAGAGAACATATTACGAACACTCGAACAAAATGGACACCTTATTAGCCAGGACCCTGAGACCAAGGCAAAACCGGGCCCCAATCACTGCGATTAAACACAGAGACGGAACGGTAAAAAATACCCCAGCAGAGGTGGCACAGGTATTCACCGACTATTATAAGAAGCTGTACAACCACACGCCACGGTCTCAAACGTCTCAGGCTGAAGCTGATAGGCAAATGCACAACTTTGTGCAGGACCTAGACCTACCAAAACTCTCGACGGCATCAGCACAGCTCCTCGGAGAAGCTATAACAAGGGAGGAAGTAGAAAGGGCTATAGCAGGCCTGAAAGGTAACAAGGCACCGGGACCAGATGGCTTCGATGGGACGTACTACAAGTCCTTTAAAGAGGAATTGTCCCCACATCTAGCGCGAGTGTTCAACGACCTCATGGAGGGCGGCAACACGGAAAGCAGTATGTCACTTGCTAACATAATTCTCCTCCAGAAACCGGGCAAGGATCCACTACTCCCAGATAACTATAGGCCCATTTCGCTGATTAATCAAGATATTAAAATTCTGGCGAAGATACTAGCGGACCGGTTGAACCCAGTGTTGAAAACTCTGATCCACCCTGACCAGGTGGGGTTCGTGCCAGACAGACAGCTGTTTGAAAACACCCGGAGAAACATAAATTTAATATGGCGACAGAGGGCCTCTACCACCCCCACGCTACTGGTCTCGCTGGACGCGGAGAAGGCCTTTGATAGGGTCGAGTGGCCGTACCTCTTCGACCTGCTGAACCACCTGAACTTTCCCGAACGATATGTGACATCAATCAGGGCCATGTACAATCAGGCCTCTGCGCAGATTAGGATGACGGGAGCTGGACCTCAACCCTTTTTTCTGAAGAACGGAACCAGACAAGGCTGCCCCCTCTCCCCCCTCCTATTTGTGCTGTCGCTTGAGCCGCTCATGCAAGCCATGCGACGACACCCCCTGATTACAGGGATCAACGTAGGGGGCCAAGAGTTTCTCGCCTCCGCCTACGCAGATGATGTTTTGCTGACCCTCACGAACCCCATAGCGTCCATGGCGGCACTCAGAGGCCTACTGACACAGTTCGGGGCCTTCTCCGGCTACAAGGCGAACCTGGATAAATCAAGTGCCCTCCCGCTCGGCATGACACCAGAGGACATAAAGACCATACGGGAAACTCACAACATTCCGATAGTACGTGACCATCTTAAGTACCTGGGAGTACGCCTACCTGCAGACCCAAAAGATATACATCACCTGAACTATACCCATTTGATCAAGACACTCATACATGACATGGACAATTGGCAAGACAAACCCATTTCCTGGATAGGGCGCATCCACACAGTAAAAATGAACATCCTACCGAGAATACTGTTTCTCTTCCAGGCGTTACCTGTCAGACTACTCAAATCAGACCTGGCACACCTCCAGAAGGCAATAGGCGATTTCATCTGGCACAACCGCAGACACAGGATATCCAAAAATGTACTATATAGACAGAAACAGAGAGGAGGGCTGGGCCTGCCACACCTTTACTCCTACTACCTGGCGGCGCAATTGGCACAGATCGCTATGTGGCATTCTCCCCTAGGGGCCAGACGGTGGGTTGACCTGGAGTCGCTTATGACAGGGGCCGACCTCCCGCAGTATCACATGTGGGTGCGCAAAGAAGCCAGGCCTATCCTGAGGACGACCTGCCCAGCAATACTGAATTCCCTAACCATATGGGACTCGTATGCCCATAAATATAACTTGACATCTAGGCACTCACCCATGACCCCCGTACTGAGGAACAGGGACTTCCCCCCAGGCATAGCGGCTAGGGATTTCGCTAACATAGAGACGGCAGGTATACAGAGAATTTGCCATATGTATGAACATAAGAAACTAGTCCCCTTTGACACACTTCAACAGCGAACACACCTCACCCCAGCAGACTTCTTCCGATATTTACAGATCAGAGACTACGTCCAACGGACTGACATTCGACAGGCGGCGACCACCCCTCTAACATTCTATGAAAGAATGTGTCTGAATGAGCATACACGAAAAGGCTTAATTACCACCATGTATGCACACATATGCTCGGAATCAAAAGAGTGGGGACCACTGACATATACGGAGGCATGGGAAAGAGACCTGGGAGAGGTACTAGAGGGGGAGGAATGGAGGGACATATGGGAAGCCAACCATAAAGTGTCTATAAGTGTCACACTGCAGGAGCAATCCTACAAAACAATGTTCAGGTGGTACACCACCCCAGTCACACTACACCGCATGGGACAGACACCCACTGACGACTGTTGGAGGGATTGCGGACACAAGGGTACATACCTCCACATGTGGTGGGATTGCCCCAAAGCTCAGACGTTCTGGACTAAAATCCATCATTTAGTCAATGGTATATTCCATAAGGCACCAGACCTCAATCCTTGGACATACCTCCTGAACAGACCAGTAGACAATTGGACAAGAGTTGAACAAACATTACTGCATAAAATTACACTGGCAGCCAGGAGATCGATGGCACAAACATGGCTCCAAACAGACTTACCAACCACCCAGAGAGTAATAGGCAACATAAAAGAGGTACACCTAATGGATAGTCTGACGGCCAGATTGAAAGGCACCACACCGAAATTTGACAGAGTATGGGAACCATGGCACGGCTATGTACTCCCGGTCACCGCCTAAAACACCACATAACGATAAAACGTACGATCATGGCCAAGTAGCTCTGAGACGTTGCATACGACCTTCCCCATCTACCCTGTGCCCCCTTCCCTCCCTTTCCTTCTTGCTCCCCCCTTTCTTTTCTTCTCTTTCCCTTTTTTCTTCTCTCTTCACTCTTAATCTCATTTAGTTTTTTATACTTCCAAAACATAGCAACGATGTATTACCACGCAACATGACCCTAATCGCACTTTAAACATAAATCGCACCACAAGATAGGCGCAAGGCAAGGTGCACTAGGGTAAACCCCCTCTACTAAGGGATGAGGCAACCCTATTTGGTTACAATGCACGAAGTTATGTATAATATGTTGTGTTACACGGTTGTTTCTTTCTTCAAACGGTATCATCACCACGATAGCTTGCGGATTTATAAAAAAGAAAAAAAACCCTGGTGGACTGAGACAGTGATGACATCAAGCCGCAAGAGACATTTTCTTATTTGAAGTTTATGTACAGTAATTCATGGCTGTTATTTCTACAAGTCTATATATATTTTATGGCTTCTGCGTAAGCCTGTGCACTGTTTTCATTTCTCTTTGTCCGACAGGATGCAAAAATAAAGTATTTAAAAAAAAAAAAAAAAAAGTTATTACTAGACCTACGGAAGGTATGGAAGTCGGATCTGGAAGAGGTGCGGTCCGAGATGACCGGGGTCACAGCACGCTTGGGAGCAGTGGAGACAAGAGAAGGGGACAGAGACGTTCTCATAGCTGAGACTCAAACCCAAGTGGCCTCCCTGACCCAGCAACTCCAACAACTTACCCGCACGGTGACCGCGATGGAAACCAGGCACCGCAAGAGAAACGTCCGGGTCCGCGGAGCTCCGGAAACAATAGGCCCAGAAGCCCTGCTAGAGTTTTCCAACAAAATGGCGATCGTGATGGGAGCAAAGAAAATCGGCGAAGCATGGCCTATCACAGCGGCATTTAGGATCCGGAAGGCCGTGGCCGCCCCCGCAGACGCCCCCAGGGACATCATTGCACTCACCCGAGACATAGCGGTAAAAGCGGCAATTCTGGCCCGCTCAAGGAAGACGCCCACCATCACGGTAGATAACCTTCACATCAAAGTATTTGATGACTTACCATTTGCAACGCTGCTAGAAAGGAGAAGATTCATGCCAATCACTCGGCAGCTGAGAGACTGCGGTATTAGATACAGATGGGGGACGTCTGGCACACTGGTGGTGCCGCATGGGGACAGAGTTCTTTCGCTGTCAGCAGAGGAAGACCCCACGGACTTCCTACAGGAGCTCCAACTCCCTCAGCCCGGACTCCCTGAACAGGGGAAAAGCAAGACCCCCAGCGACAAAGCAGCACTGGAGAAAGGCTCTGAGGAGACAGGAGCACAGAGAAGGCCACGTCCACAGAACCCTCCATAGGACTGTTAGAACGCTAAAGGACTGGACATACACCTGCCTAATGGGCAAGGTGGGGACATTCGGGCGAACCAGGCTCTTCACAAGCCCCCAAGTATCTATATTGCCATATTGCCATGTATCCCTGTTTTTACTATACTTCCACCTCTTTTTTTTGCTTGTTTGTTAGTTCGTTTCTTCCCAATGTGTTTATTTTGACTTCATTAATCTTGCCACCATGTGATAACAAAGAGTTTCCGTCCACCCCACACGAATCGCCGAAGAGGTCGGCCAATGTAACATGTACTACCATCACGGGAGTCGTTCACATATGGTACCTAGGTGGTTAGTTTCACCCCACAAGAGCCAGCAACACGCTCCACTAATGGGATCATATTACCTACATATAAGTAACTAAAACGTATTATAGAAGTATATTGTACAACTCCACATGAGTTGCCAACTCGTGCTGTCCGCGAGCCTATTTTAACCCCACGAGAGTAGCCAACATGCACTGCCAACGCACTCACCCTTACTCCACTAGAGCTACGAACAGGTTATCTCACTGAGTGTACGTTACCTCCACGAGACACGCTGATGTGACCTGCCAATGTGTACATTTTGCCTTCCCAAAAACCATTACCAAATGTTACCAATGTGCTTAACATGACCCCACACGAGGTGCTCCGTTACACCATCAATGTGCTATACACTTAACGGTACAAACGCCATTAACGGGAAGTAACAATGTGTCCCTTTTTTTTTTTTTTTTTAATACCCACATGAGCGGCCAGTATGTCTCAACCCCACATAGGCGGCTAGCGTGTTATACATATGGCTCGTATTGGGCCCGCCTGAGCTGCTAGCATGCTGGACTGAATAGTTAGCTTTAAACCCTCATGAGATATCAGCTTGCTATACCAAGCTACACACTTTAAGCCTGAAAGAGCAACTGGCAGGTTACACCAATCTTCAATAAGCTTAAGCCCTCATCAGCCACTAGCATGTTATACTATAGTGCACACCTTAAACCCATTGGCGCTACTGGCGTGCAGTACCAACCCGTAAATCTTAACCTTGAGGGCAACTAAAATGTTAGAATGCCATAGCATATTGTACATCTCGAGGCCGTGAGAAAGGCATACACAGACCTGTGTGCTTATTAACTCCTCAAGAGGTTTGTTTCAGTAAGAGGATGCTAGAGCAATTATCCCAGAATGACTCATGTTAACTATTAACCAATGTTAAATTTGCTTTTTTGCCTTTTATCCTTTTGTATTGGATGATTGTATGTTACCACGAAAAATAGTGGAAACTACTCCACAACAAAAATAAAGAATTTATAAAAAAAAAAAAAACCCGCCGAATGGACCACCAACCAGGAGCTGATAGCAGGGGCTATGCGATGGCACCAAGCGGATGGCACCAAACGCACATACCCAGGCACAGCAAACTAAGGCCTCTCAGCATGGCTGGCGCGGGGGAGACGGCCGCTCCCCCATCGCCCTCAACAGCCACCAGCTTGCATCTGGTCCCGCGATCCCCCCCCTATGGACCGGAGGGGGTTATCCCGGTCCCAGGAGGGCCCCCTCGGGCACGGGGGCAACAGTCTGAGCCGAACCGATCTCACCCCAAGATGGCGGCGACCAGCCCGGAATCACTCACCACGATGACAGATATCCTGGAGAGGCTGGATGCCCATTTTGAGGCCTTCTGGCGCAAATTAGAAGACAGACTATCTGCAGCCACACCTCGAGCCGAATACTCACCGAGGGTGCTGCCCTCCTGCACACAGCTCAGCGGCACGATAAGCCGAAAACAAGCCGGAAAACGGCGCCAAAAACAGCGCGACAACTCTTCCACACACAAACACGCATGGCGCCTTCATTTGACTGCTACTAAACTCACACACAAGCTGAAGCCAACTACAATCCAGCATAAGCCAAGGCCTGGCACAACAGCCATGAAGAGCCCGCTCTCATACCGACGCCGGACCCGACCGACACAGACGAGCTGCCCCAGGCCCTACACAGAGCATACCCGCAGACACAAGGTTGGAAGCCTAACAGCTGGACTGGGGTCTGACACCCATAATCACAAGCCACGGAACAAGACCCAATCTAACTCTCATTCAGTGGTCCCAACAACCGACGCGCAGGACCACCACGAGGCACCCAGGCACAATACATGCCTGCAGGATACAAAACACCTCAACGCACCCCCTACTCACCCATGGCAAATCGCCACGCCTGAGCCGCAGGATCTTTCACCCAGACGGGGCTGTGAAATACCTTTGGAGGGAGTCGGCTGAACGGGACACTCGTACCAGCAGATGAGTCATTCATCTCAGGCCGCCCTTAGCAGCTATATACACCCATTGAGGACTTGCCACTCTCCTGTGACTTTTTGCATTTTGCATTAATCATATGTACACTCCCTCACAAGCAACTACTTAGCCTGACCTCACCACTCATTCATTGTACATAACTTCTCTCACGCTCCCCATTACCACACGTCCATATATCTATAAAATGTATTTTTTAACTCATGCCTGATGGGCCACACACTTTATGCTTCAAACAAAGTTATGCCTTTACTTTCCATGTTCTGCTGTCGCTCTACTCATATCTCGCTATCACCCTCTGGTATAGATCTAGATGCTCTGCAGTGCCAATCTGCATTTATCAGACTAACATACACGGAACATAAGCTTAACTGTAAGGCCACAGCTGTATGATCCACCCGAATACCACTGTAACGTGTATTAATTGTTAGTTGGCTATAACTTCGCTAAACTGTTTATTGAGCCTTATGCATACGGAATTTAGGCTTGTCTATCGGTCTATGGCTGTAGGACCTCTTTGGAGGCCTTTCCAAAGTGTTTTGAATGTTGGTTAACGAAACTGTTTACTCACTACTTTGTCACTCCTCTGAATAATCTCTCCTGACATACGCCTTCTACTAACCTACTTAACAAAACGAGTCACCAATCTGTTGTACTAATGATACCCCTTTAAAAAAAAATGTGCCTGACTAATCTGTGCCACAACCTGTAATGCAACTGTTTACTGTTTTACCCTGATGCCGCTGTCGTGGCGCATTGAGGCTACTTGTTATTTCTGCGCACAACTAAAATAAAGAATTTAAAAAAAAAAAAAACAGACATTATCCTCCCCAATTGTTAGATGAATATAAAAAAGAGATAGATAACAAAGATAGGACTACATTTTTAAAAAGCAAAAAAATTTCAGGAAAAAACAATAGAGATTTCAGTACCTCTTTTATCACCAGGTACAATAATAAGGCAAACCAAATTGAGAGAACCATTAGAAAATGTTGGCCTATTTTAAAACAAGATCAGTTTTTAAAGAATATTTTACCATCTAGACCTCAGATTATCTACAAAAAAATACAAAATTTTAAATCAATCCTAGCACCTAGTACTTTACCTACTGTCAAATCGTCTAAAGGAGCAGTAATACGGATACAGACAGTTTCCTTAGGGAGAAACCTAAAGGTTTCTTCAAGTGCTGACGCTGCAGTACTTGTAAATTCCAGAAACAAAAAACATCAGAGTTTCAATGTACTGCAACAAAGGAGATATTTAAGATTAAACATTTTATAAATTGCCAAACAAAACATGTAATTTATCTCCTTGAGTGCAAATGTGGCATTTAATATGTGGGACGCACCATTAGGAAACTGCATGTCAGAATCCTGGAGCATTTCAATGGTATTAAAAGAGGAAATATGAAACATAGTGTCCCCAGACACTGTACAAGTTGTTCCCATTTCAGTTTCCAGGATTTTAAATGTATAGGAATAGACGCTAGTACTCCTCACTGGAGAGGAGGAGATACTGAGAAAGCTATAGGAATAGACGCTAGTACTCCTCACTGGAGAGGAGGAGATACTGAGAAAGCTTTGGCCATGAAAGAAACGGAGTGGATACATAGGCTTAAAACTTCCTCCCCCAGTGGTCTAAATGTAGATATAGATCTGTTAGTTTCTGTGGATTGACATTTAAGTCTAGACTATTGTTTTTGATTTAATTTAGTTTACTATATATTTATATAGGTTTTATAGCCTATTGACAATTTAAATACTTTTATGCTTTAAATAATATATAGTCTTCGTGTAACTATTCAAAATGTTGCTATTTAAATAAATTTTGCTATAGACCTCTATCTAGTGTGCTTTTTAGTTTGGGGCTTTTTGTCATGCGCTTCGGTCGGTAGAACCCTTTTAGAAGAATGATGTCCTCCAATAATAATTTTTTTCTATTTTCCTTATTTATGTATTTTTACTTTTATAATGGATTTTTACTTTTATAATTTATTTGCTTTTTCCCTTAAAATTGTTAAAATTGTATCAGTTTAACATCAAATACAATGGTCCTGTATTTTATTACTTATACCTTAGATTTATTACTTAGATCTTTTAAATAGATGTTTTTCAAACTTGATGTATTTTAAATATGATGATTTTTTTAAATATGATAATGACTTTTAAATATACTGTTTTTCAAATAAAGTTTATGGATATGATTAGTTTATCAATGTGGATGTATTTTCCTAGGATTTCATTTAGTTCACACTCTGTAATAGACTTTGAAGATTTTAGTATGTTTGCCCTTAGAAGCTTGCCAAATCAAGTGGTCTGGCAATGTTTACTGTCCTCGGGCATAAAGTGACAATAAAGTTTGTCTGCGTGTCAGGCTGAATGTGCGCGCATGCACGGCAACGTGCTTTGTCACTTTTGCCGCAATGCGCATGCGCACACGAAACGAGCCGCGCGAAAATAAAGATTTAAAAAGCTGGAACAGCTGAGGACACACAGATCTCGAAAAAGTCCTTGGGACGAAACGCGTCGAGCAGAGATACCTGTCAACACCTCCATAAAGACTCCATCATCTCCTTGCCTGACTGATTATTTCAAGAGGCATTGACATTGGAACTACATTTAAAGGGATTTTAACCCATGAGAGGTTGACAAGCGTTTTTGCACAACTAGACATAAGTCTCTTTGTGCCACCTTCTTTGTGAGTGTGTATTTTTATTGTAATTTTGGATGTTTTATGTCATTAAATACTTCACTATGTATGTTTTTATTCCTCTTTTCATATGATCACCATGCAATATATATGGTAAATATACGCACGACTTGTGATTGTGGCGCCCCCATTGGTATATGTCTTTGTACTATACTGCTTGTATACTTGTATAACTTGTTGGGAATTGGGAGTGATCCCTTATTTGGAGTGGCTGTCCTGCACTATTTATGCACTTTATCCCATACACCGTTTTGATATATTTATATGTGTATCGAAACTGCATGAGTGTCAGTGTTTGTATCTGTATGTGCGGAGCCTGGGGCAGAGGGAAAAGCATGGAAAGCCTGGGGCTGAGGGGAAAGCCTGGGGCTGAGGGGAAAGCAGCGAAAGCCTGGGGCTGAGGGGAAAGCAGGGAAAGCCTGGGGCTGAAGGGAAAGCAAGGAGAGTCGTGGGCAGAGGAAAGAGCAGGTAGAGTCGTGGGCAGAGGAAAGAGCAGGGAAAGTCGTGGGCAGATGGGAGGGCAGTGGGGAGAGCCTGGGGCAGGAGAGAAGTGGGGAGAGCCTGGGACAGAAGAGAAGCGGGGAGAGCCTGGGACAGAAGAGAAGTGGGGAGAGCCTGGGACAGAGGAGAAGCGGGGAGAGCCTGAGGCAGAGGGGAGAGCAGGGAGGGGAGAGCCTGGGGCAGAGGGGAGAGCAGGGAGACCCTCGGGCGGAGAGAAGAACAGAGAGAGCCTAGAACTGTTGATCTTGAGGAAAGTTCCGTGTAGTGGACTGAAACGTCGATCATTTTAAATATGCTTTAATAAAATTTTGATTTTTTTTATCTGGACCGTGAGTGCTGCTACCTCTTTGGATTTCTTGGATATTTAAAGCCTTGGCTTAGCACCCGGCACACAAGGGACATTTAAAGCGTGAGTGCAAGAGCATTTTTTCTTTTATATATATATATACACACATTTTTTTTTGTTAAGGTAAATTAGCAAATTAGCAACATAGATCTAGAGAAAATGCATGGAGGGGAAAAATAAGCACCACAATTGAAGATTATGCTAGCTTTAGTGTGCTAAGAATCTTAATTTTAGTAATGACAGGAGGCGAGGCGAGTATTTTGCATAATCTCTCTTTACTAACTCCACACAGCAGCAAAGAAACACGTAGAAAAAAGAACCAATCACAAGAGAGTAGGATGTACATAAGGCATAGTGACCTCCTCACTTCCTCTTTCAGAAAGCGACATCAAGCCGAAGTAAAACATATAACAAGCAATCACAATAACTCCTAAGTCCAAAATTCGAAGGAGCAAAGTTCCCTGTGAATTCCATCTAAATAACAAAAAGTGTTCAGGGATGAATAAAATCTGAAGGATCAAAATTCCAAAGAGTTTCACACAAACAACCAAATGTCTTCAGAGACAAGTTATACTGAAAAGAGAATGTGTGACAGGTTTAGACACATAGTCATGAACATGTAAATCCAAGTAATCTGTCATTACTAAAATCAAGATTATTAGTACACTAAAGCTAGCATAATCTTCAATTTTACCACTTGACAGGAGGCTTCATATTTTGCATTTTAACACTGAGAAAGGAATAGAAAATAACGAAGAATCCGAAAATGCAATGGGATACCTATCTTATCGGGTCTACGGGAGAAGCCTCCCCGCCGAACGCCCGAACATCCGGTACCTGATGGAAAGTCACCAGTCAAAGCATAAAAGTCTGACAGTAGATGCCCCTAGTCCCGTAGAAAAAACTGAGAACGACCTCCACGCACCATCAGCCGGAGGTTGATGTCACTGGGTAGTTGGTACATAAGTTTTAGGATCCTTGTCCATCGGGAGTCCCCTGACCGGGACACGGGCTGTTGAGCCGTCCACACCACCACATAATGGATCAAGGTACTGTTCCAAACATCAATCAGACCGTGAATGCTCAGATGGAGAGGTAGCATTGTCATGTCCCTAGGGCCCAAGAGACTCCTAAGAGGGTCCTAGCAGCCTGTGATAGTCCACCGATTTGCCAAGAACCCCAGAAAGAGTCCAGGCTACCAGGGTCAGCCGACCCTCCAGGAATAGAAGATGTGGGTTCCCTTTCGTGTCCGTGAGAATATTAGGATATGAATGTAGGAGGAGGAGATCCTCACCAGTCAGTCTCGTGAGATCCGGGAAACGAGGCTGACTCTGTCACGGTAGGACGAGCAAGGCAGTGTTATCCGCTGAACAACGAGATGGATAATTTTCGCAATTATTGCGAAGGAGGCAAAATCATATGTCCGCCGGGGAGGCCCAGTTGGCCGGATTGCAAACCACATTGTGCACCATCGTGCATTGTGCCAATTGAAGAACAACACATTCCGGCGGTCCCTCTGATATGTCTTTCTCCCGGGAGATAGGCCGACCTCGGGGTTCTGCGAGGAAGGCAGGGATCGAAGATGCCTTTCATGATGTCTGATAAAGGATGGGAGTTAGTTCCGTCCAGGTGATCGATACACCTGCCTGTCGATGCTCTGTCCATCCGGAGTAGGATGCAACAGATGGAGTACCCCTTTACCAGTCTGCAGATAGTGAATTACAGCATGAAGAATTCTAGGTCCGTATCGTGTACCTATTTTCGCGTGTTTGGACTTTTGCAGGTTGTCCAGGTTGTCCTCACAGCCCCACAAGCTGGTATCCGACTCCTGAACGGATCGTAGGGGTCTGCCTGAGTGAACCTGACCAGACCTCACTGCCTGTTCTGGTAACGTAGCGAGTCTGGGAAGATGGCCCGGATAGAGGAGGGCAGTATCCCATGATCCAGGTGAGAGCATGTAGGGTCACGGTGTTGCAGTGAAGGACCATTTGAAGATTCCTTGAGGATAGAGGAGACCTATGAAGGGAAGAACTTCCGCATGTAAGGGTTGGAAACGCTTATGAATCCTAAGAATTGGATCATCCAGCACGAAACGCGACGATTCCAGACGGACCACGGAGAATCTCGAGTGTTGGCACAGTCTTGCGTTCCCTGAATCGCCCATAGGAGATTGTCCAGTGATCAATTATGTATGTCTTCCTCATATATAATTGATCACTGGTTTTGGTAGATTCAGTCAGCCCCGCAGGGATCCGAGCTGTGGGCCAGGGGAAGAGCCAAGGTTGATCGAGTCACAGGGAACCTAGATAACGTTGTCAAGGGGGATGGAAAAAGATCACCCTGACATGTCTTCATATAGAGATTTGTCAGGCTAGTCGTCCATGCGAAAGGTTCCGTATTAGGTTTAAATACCTTCTGCCTAGATACGATGGGAACTCCTGTGGGTGGAGTAGAAAGTACAGTTGATTGTACCTTGGAGGTGTTAACCTGAGGAAAACGGTATCTAGTGCATCCACGCGTTGTGTGTTTTCTGTCCAATCGTCTGGAGCACCAGAGGTTGACTCTCGCTCCTTCCGGGTAATATAATGTTAGCGATAGTGGGTACGTGGTCAGATGTCCTGAAGTGGTTGCGACAAATGCTATAAGTTTCCTCGGGAAAAGTGTGCCTTGTGCCTGGGGTCCCAATAATTTGGCGCCCAGATCCGCCAACCATCTGTCAATACGGAGGAGTACTGCTATGCGCGTCCCATAGGAGAGGCGTTCACTGGGATTTCTGACGAAAGGGACACATCTCTGAGTCCATTAACGAATATCGGGAGCCCATTCCCAGACTGTGTGGCCGTTTTCCGGTATTTTACCCCTGATAGCGTCCAGCAGTGAGTCTTGTCCCTGAGACCTCTCCTGGCTCCCTTGCGGAGTTGCGGTCGTCCAGAGTCATGAAGGACATTATCCGCTGGTTAAATGCGGCCGTCTCTGCCACTCCATCCGGGAAGGAAGGGCATGGGTCGTCCGACCCCAAGTGTTTATGGACATCTTACCTGGAGGCTGCAAAGCCACAGGTGCATAAAGTAGCCAGGTGTTATTGTGATATGTAAAAGGCACAAACCAGTAGACAGGCACAGGATGCAGGGCAAACAGATCAGCCTACCATAGTAGTAGGTAGTATTCACAGAAACCCCAGCAGGGTTGTACTCTGAACAGTGGCCAAATAAATAGACTGGGTCTCACCCAGTAAATAGAGGTTGCAACAGCATGCCTCCACTCAGCAGCACAGTGCAGCACACTTATTGTAGGGCCTCACCCTAGGAGCCACAGCCCTGATAGAGAGTGTCCATCAGTTCTCCCATAATTAATTCACTGGTAAGGGAGATATGCCTTGAGGCAGGCAGTGTCGGAATCCTGTCCAGCAGTTAGCTGAGGCTGCAACAGCATGTTACCATTCAGCATTCCAGTGCAGTGCACATATAGTAGGGGCTACACCCCGGGTGCAGAGGGTGTGAACCCTTAAGTACTAGTCACAGCTCTGATATAGAACATAAACCAGTTCTTTAAACAATGTTTTTTCAAACTCCCGAACAGTCGAAGTGTCCGCCATTCGAACACGTGGTGGCGGCCATCTTGTTTGCATGGATCAAAGCGGCGAATAGACTTCAGGGGGACTTGGCCGCAAATGCCTTGGGACTATTTTTGGCATGAAAACCTTGCGGTTCCCGGTCGGTCCTCCAGCGGCACTTAGCCGCGAATCTATGGAACCATTTTAGGCATGAAATCCTGAATTCGCCTGGGCAAAAATATAACTTCCATAAAATTTCTGTACCCCTTATCTTGTCTGGGTGATTTGGGATATGTTGTTCACCCAGATCAGGGCTATCAGGGGATGTAAGATTTATGGGGATATGTAATGTTTTGGGGTACTTTATAATTTTTTGGGGGGACTTTATAAAAATCTGTGTAGGAGTGTCGTGCTATTAATTACTGTTTTCATTGGTTTACGTCCCTTGTGTACCTGTCCTCCATCAGGTCCAGTGGGTGTGCCTCTGGCCTTAAAAACTGTATAAAAATCCAACCTGTACTAGTAAACTCTCAGACCTTCTTACCCTCAACTCGCAGCCTAGTCTCGTGTTGTAGGAAACTGCTATATCACTACAAGGGATTGCTATGATCATCATACTCCCTTGGATAATCACTAGCTCTTTTAAGAGCTGTTCCTGCTACCCTCTCTGAAGGAAGAGAGGTTCACCCACTGGAGCCTCGAGTCTTGTCGTAGGTCCAGGGTGGGTAGGAGACGGCGAGACCCCAACAGAGCTGCGGCGGTTCGTGGGGTCTGCAGTGCTTATGGTGTCTGGTGCAGTGCTAATGGTCCTTGGTGAGCACTAGGAGCATCGATTGACGGAGGGTCCGTCACAATGTGGAATATTCTTCCCAAGACAAAATGTATGCCAGCCCTCCTTCCTTCTCTCTTAAAGCTTTAAATTTAGCAATAGAATAAAAAAGTGTAAGTTTACAGATTCAAAAATGCAAATATGTGTTCCTAAAGTTTTCATCATACAATTGACAGCTATGCCAGTTTGTGAAATGATTTAAACATTTAGCTCCGGATAAAATATCTTGGGTGAGACTTAATTGTAAAATATTTTGACTTTATGAAGCCAAGACTCCTGTAACACTGGTTGCATGCTTATATTCACATTAAAGTCTGTTCCTGCATATTATTTGTACTTTAGCTGTTTATAGTAGTTCTGTTTAACAAAAGCTCATTCATCATGTAGTTCATTTTTTAATTTCAAATTTCCATTTAACATATTTTTTTTTAAACCACTGTGGAAGCATCGTTTTATTACAATTTAATTTAGAAATATTATTCATGCAACAGGCCCATTCCATCAGTGTCAGAATTCTAACATGAGCTATAAACTTGTATTCTATTGTACTACATTTTGACAAATTTCAGTCACATAAGACTCATGACAGGCTAACAATGCCTTAATGCAGACTGTACACGCTTTCAAATTGTTTCTTGCTGAAGGGTGGAATATGTGCAAATAATTATTTTTTGTGTACAAGGGGTTTGTTTGCTGAACAGAGAACTGTGGTTAATTGAAAAGCAAAGATTTGCAAATTGGTTTACAATTCACTGTCCATTACACTTCAATGTTAAATCCAAATGTAATTTATTTACAGCAATTATGAAGCAGTGTATCCTCTTTCAATATATCTACAAGGGGATTCACTAAACTGAGATCTGTTGGAATTTCAAGTTTTAGGGCAATTGTTATGTAGTTCAGCCTTATCTCATCTATTTTTCTGATGTTGATCCAAAAGAAGGCAAAAAACAGTTTAAAGTGTATTCCAATCTTGCAACAAACTAGGAAAACAATTCCTTCTCAACCTCAGAATGGCAGTGAAATTTCCAATTGGATCAAAAAGCTATTACCTCAAATATTTAATATTATATCACTGAATATTATGTTTTTACAAGAATTCATCTAGTTTCTTTTTAGCAACCTGTACAGACTCTGATAAAACCACCCCTTCAGACAGAAAATCCCACATATTTGTTGAAAAACAGGGCTCAATTTAAAATTCTGGTGCTTGCTTACAAGTCCCTACATAATGCTGCTCCAACCTACCTATCCTCTCTAATACACAAGAATGTCCCGTCGAGGCCCCTACGCTCTGCCAAAGACCTACGTATATCCTCTGTCCTAACACCCACCTCTAATGCTCGCCTCCAAGATTCCTCCAGGGCTGCACCTCTTCTGTGGAACTCCCTTCCCCATAGAAACATAGAAACATAGAAACATAGAATGTGACGGCAGATAAGAACCATTCGGCCCATCTAGTCTGCCCAGTTTTCTAAATACTTTCATTAGTCCCAAGCCTTATCTTATAGTTAGGATAGCCTTATGCCTATCCCACGCATGCTTAAACTCCTTTACTGTGTTAACCTCTACCACTTCCGCTGGAAGGCTATTCCATGCATCCACTACCCATAAGAATTTCACCCAGTCTCCACTCATTCAAAAAATCTTTGAAAACTCACTTCTTCAAGAAAGCATATAAATAAACTGTTAGCAGGTTTTTATCCCCATCCCCCAGGACTCCTCTCCTGCAACTGTCAAAAATTACCTACTAAGCCCTCAATGAATACTTTTCTAACAACCTACTTTGTATCCCTACTTTTACCCTTTGTGTCATTTTACCCCACTCCCTCTAGAATGTAAGCTCTTTGAGCAGGGCCCACCTGTACGTCCAATTGTCTGGTTAAAATTACACCCCTGTTAGTCCACCCATTGTACAGCGCTATGGAATGTGATGGCGCTATATAAATAATAAAATAATAATAATAATAATATCCTTTGCCTTAGACTAAATCTATTTGTATAAA
The DNA here is from genome assembly GCF_036172605.1 of Pelobates fuscus. Taxonomy (NCBI): domain Eukaryota; kingdom Metazoa; phylum Chordata; class Amphibia; order Anura; family Pelobatidae; genus Pelobates; species Pelobates fuscus. The sequence goes on along the minus strand of NC_086319.1, from coordinate 130,906,511 downwards.
GTTATCATATCCCATCTATGATGCTGTTTTATTTTTTTAAACTACACAGATTAAAATTGGTTAACCATTAATTTTGTAGTCCACCTCTGCATAACTGGACTTTTATTCATTTTTTCCTCATTACTGGATTTACTTAAGTTTTTTTCTGTATTCTTTGGATATATGCTACTAGCTATATACAATTGTTTAGAAGAGAAGGATTTAATAGTTATTTTGTGTTTTATTGTATAGGTTGTTAGGTTGCCTATTTTCATATCCTATTTTCATCTATCTTTATTCTCAATCAGCGCTCTTAAATGACAAACTTAAATGACAGAAAAAAAGAGTAATGAAACGTGCAGCATTGCAAGTGTAACTATGTCTAGTTTAGGATTGCCAGCAAACAATAACTGAAACACTGCAGAATCAAATTCCTCATTTAACTCTTTGAAGTTAAGCCTTTCAACGCTTGTGGAACAAGAGACTAGCTTTATGTTAAAATATTTTTAAGATGATATATATTTTATTTTCTCATTATGCTCTCATTTTATTGTAATTTTTTTAATTTACTTTTTTCATTGTTTAATCTTTCATTTAAGTTTAAGTGTTATATTACGCACAACGTAAAATAGGAGTTATGTAAGCTAACTTGTTTTATGTTATTCGGAATTGATATTGTATTGAACTCTGTATAGTTTTTGTAACCTGGATGGACAGATGACCATCTTATTGGTGTAATTTATTTTTTGATTTTTTTTTTTTTTTTTTGATGGGCACAAGCAGTTTTAAAAGGCATTTTGTTTTTCTAATTTTAGAAATCCTTAAAGGGACACTCCAGGCACCTAGACCACTTCTGCCCATTGGAGTGGTCTGGGTGCCAACTCCCACTACCCTTAACCCTGTAAGTGTAATTATTGCAGTTTTTTATAAACTACAATAATTACCTTGCAGGGTTAACTCCACCTCTAGTGGCTGTCTTCTAGATTTCTAGACATCTTCAGTAGATTTGTTTTTGAAGAACTTTCTATTGGAACAGAATGCATAAGACTATGTATTTGTGTTGTAGCAACCACAGTAATGGTGGGCATCACTTTTGTATTCTGAAATGTACAAAGTAGACACCACACTCTAAATCTGATGTTTGTCTACAGGAGCTCCTTCCAAAGGGGAACCATAAACCCACTAGCTAAAGTCAACAAACATATGAGGAATGGCCTACACTGTGCTGAGTGAAATAAAGTCACAAACTTTATTAGGGCTCTATTACTGTCTAAAACATCAACATTTCAGCCCATAAGCCTTAATTATGCATGCATACCTGCAAATAGAGCATGTTTTTATACCCACAACCGTAACACCCTATGGCCATGACCATATAGACATCCAGTACTTCTCTTGAGAAGCTTTAGGGACAAGATATTCATACACGAAGGAAAATCAATTATTGGTTTGGATATGTTATAAACCTCCTATAGTAAATATTAATGAGGAAGAACAGCTTTTAGAGCAAATTGGGAAAGCTGCAAATCGGGGTAACACGTTAAAGGGACACTATAGTCACCAGTGCAACTACATGTATTCCTGACCCTATAGTGTTAACACGACCATCTAGCCCCCCTGGGCCCCTCATGCCTCCATAAATATAGTAAAAATCTTACTGTATTCCAGCCAGAAGCTGTAAATCTGCATGCTGTTAGACTCAGGAAAAACAAGCAGTCTGCTGACATGTGATAGCCTGATCCAATCACAGTACTTCCCCATAGGATTGGCTGAGACTGACAAGGAGGCAGATCAGGGGCAGAGCCAGCATGATTCAAACACAGTCCTGGCCAATCAGCATCTCCTCATAGAAATGAATTGAATCAATGAATCTCCAGTGTCTGCATGCAGTGGGAGGAGATACTGAATCACAGGATGCTTGTGCTCAGCATATTGTGCCTCCATCAACTCAGAAGTCCCTCTGGTTCACTCTGAGTGACTGCAACTGGAGGTGTTCCTAGCTTTCAATGTAAACACTGTATTTTCACCTGAACAGCCTCATTAAGCTGAAGTTGTTCAGGTGACTATAGTGACCCTTTAATTATTGGAGATTTTAATTACCCGGACATAAATTGGGATAGAGTGACTAGTACTTCAGCAAGGGGAATCAGGTTTTTGAATCTGTTAAATGACACCTTTATGTCACAACTGGTACAAGCACCAACTAGAAAGGATACTTGTCTGGATCTCGTTATAACAAACAATGTTGATCTTTTGACCAACATTCAAGTAGGGGAGCATTTGGGAAATAGTGATCACAACATGAATTTTAAAAGCAAAAGCACGTGGGGTATACTAAAACGTATAATTTCAAAAAAAGCCAATTTCAATAAGATTACGGCAGCTCTACAACATATCGACTGGCATAAACTCCTTGGTGAAAAAAAAACACTGAGTATAAATGGAAACTATTTAAACAAATATTAGAAAAGTACATTTCTCAGTATGTACCATTGGGTAATAAATATAAAAGAAACAAATTGAAACCAATGTGGCTTAGTAGAAAAGTAAAACAAGACATTAAAAATAAGAAAAGGGCATTTAAAGCATTGAAATCTGACAAATCAGAGGCATCCTATATAAGATATAAGGAAGCCAATAATGCTTGCAAAAAGGCAATTAAAGTGGCTAAACTAGAAAATGAGAAATTGATGGCCAAAGAATGCAAAACCAACCCCAATATTTTTTCAAGTACATCAATTCTAAAAACAACAAAAAAATGAAAGTGTAGGTACACTACAAACAGAGATGAGTCTGTTAGACCAGGAAAAGGCAGAAATGTTAAGTAGTAATGTTTCTTCAGTATATATTAATGAGGATCCTATGGCAAGAGATATGCAAATGATTACTGCAAAAAACTTGCAGATAACTTGTGATTGGGTAACTCGAGACAAGGTGCTACAGCTGATAAAGAAAATTAATGTAAATAAAGTTCTGGGGCCTGACGGCATTCACCCACGAGTACTTAAGGAGCTAAGTGATGAAATAAGTGAACCTCTGTATTTATTTTTTCAAGATTCTTTTTTTCAGGTATTGTACCGGAGGATTGGAGGAAGGCAGATGTCGTTCCTATATTTGAAAAGGGTTCAAAACCCTTGCCTGGAAATTATAGACCTGTGAGCTTAACTGCTGTGAATGGGGAAATATTTGAAGGGCTATTAAGAGATAATATTCAGGAATTCATTGGGAAGAAATTTGTTATTAACAATAATCAGCATGGTTTTATGAAACATAGGTCATGTCAAACTAACCTAATTGCATTCTACGAAGAAGTAAGTAGAAGTATAGATCAGGGTGTTGCAGTGGATGTGATCTACTTGGATTTTGCCAAGGCATTTGATATGGTTCCTCACAATAGGTTAGTCTTCAAACTAAAAGAAATTGGTCTAGATGATTATGCTTGTTCTTGGGTAGAACATTGGCTTAAGGATAGAGTACAACAAGTTGTCATTAATGGTAAATTTCAGGCTGGACAACAGTGGTGAGTGGTGTCCCTCGGGGTTCTATTTTGGGACCGCTTCTATTTAACATATTTATAAATGTTCTTGAAATAGGCATTGAAAGCCATGTTTCAGTGTTTGCAGATGACACAAAACTTTGTAAAGTAAGAAAATGTGAGCAGAATATTGTTTTGCTGCAGAGGGATTTGGATAGATTGGGGGACTCGGCACTAAAATGGCAGATGAAATTTAACATAGAGAAATGCAAAGTTATGCACTTCAGGGTAAAGAATGCACAAGCAACTTACACCCTAAATGGTAACGAATTAGGGATAACCACACACGAGAAAGATTTTGGAATTGTTATAGACAACAAATTAGGTAGCAATGTGCAATGTCAATCGGCAGTTGCTATGGCCAGTAAGGTTTTGTCATGTATAAATAGGTGCGTAAATTCTCGGTAAGAAAATATAATATTGCCTCTTCATAAGTCTCTGGTAATACCACACCTTGAATATGCTCTGCAATTTTGGGCACCTGTTCTAATGACGGATATCATGGCACTAGAAAAAGTGCAGAGATGAGCTAAAAAGTTTATAAAAGGAATGGAGCATTTTGGTTACGAAGAAAGGTTCAAAAATGTAAATCTCTTTAGTTTGGAAAAACGGCTCCTTAGACGGGATGTGATAACGTTATACAAATATATTCGGGGCCAGTACAAACCATTATCTGGAAATCTATTCATCAACAGGGCTATACATAGGAAACTAGGTCACACATTTACGCTGGAAGAAAGGAGATTTCATCTAAGGCAAAGACATGTTTATTTTTTTTTACAGTAAGAGCAACAAGGATATGGAATTATCTGCCTAAAGAGGAGGTTTTATCAGAGTCCATACAAATGTTTAAACTGCAATTAGATAAATACTTGCAAAAACATAACATACAGGGATATAATTTCTAATTAGTGGGGTAATAACTGCTTGATCCAAGGAGACATCTGACTGCTATGTTGGGGTCAAGAAGGATTTTTTCCTAGTTTGCTGCATAATTGGAAGCACTTCAGACTAGGTTTTTTTGCCTTCTTTTGGATAAACAGCAAAAACATATGTGAGGAAGGCTGAACTTGATGGACGCAAGTCTCTTTTCAGCTATGTAACTATTTAACTATGACAAGACAAGGCGCTCATCCAAGCAAATGCTCTCTATGAGCAGCATAGAGTGTTCTGCTTTCCCTCAAACCTTACCAGTCTGCCGGTTCCTGTAGCTGAAAAACACCCACAAATCATTATGCTACCATTGCCATGCTTCACCCTGGCATGGTATTGTGCAGGTGATGAGCAGTGCCTGGTTTCTTCTAGACATGCTTTGAACTGAAGCAAAACAGTTCAATCTTCATTTCATCACCCCAGAGAACCTAGTTTCTCACAGTGTGAGAATCATTTAATGTTTGTTTGTTTTTTTAAGTTTCTTTTTCCTGTTTTGCAGTAAGGAAAAACTTACATCTGGCCGATCTACCATAAAGGCTAGATTGGTGGAGTGTGACTGTGAATGTTGTCCTTCTGCATCGACATACATAATCTCCCATCTTTACATATGGTCTCTGGAGTTCACCCAGAGTGACTATCGGGTTCTTGATTACTTCTCTTACCAATGACATTCTTCTCTAATTGCTCAATTTTGCTAGGCAGCCAAATCTAGTAAACGTCCTAGTTGTTAAAAACGTATTCAGTTCGGACGGAGCCTAGCAGCCATCCTGATTAGACGCCATCTCAGCTTGCTCTCCTAAAAAACCATATGCAATCTGCCAGTACCCCATCCTACCCCACAAGGTATCTAATATACACCAAGAAGGCGTGCCGCATCGAATGATTCCTTTCTTTCAGGTACCCAAGCAGCCCAGGGAGAGGAGGTCTGCGGCGCTTTCTGTTAGGCCGGTTCCGGGAGTGTGCTCCAGAGGTGGCCCCTTGTGGGTGCTTGTCTACCGTGGTTGTATTATTAATGTGGGTTATAGTATCCTGCTGCTTGGCCCTTCCAGGTGAGCAGTGTGACAGGTCAGTGGGCAAAGTCTCCGGGAATGAAGGGTTCATGCGAGCCTCTTGTTTCTGCCAGAAGGCGTGGAAGATTTTATTTAGCCGGAGTTCCGTCTCCCGCTCTGCACTGCCTGTGTCATCGGTGGAGCAGACATCGGACATTTTGCAAGGCACATAGGGAGTTTGTTCGGGGTTTTGCAGTAGTGTCGCTTGGTCATAGCTGTGCAGGGGCGACATATGGGGCAGACCAGGATAACCCCCGCCGGTCCAAAGGGTGGGGAACAAGGGCTCGTGTGCTGATTTTCGTCAAGTTGCGTCCGTCCATCCTGCGCCTATGCTGTTAGTAGGCCTCACCATGGTTCCAGGTGCATGCTGCTTTGGATGTCGCTTGGGTGGTATCATTCTGTGCCCATGAATGTCACCTCTCCCCTGGTGGCCTTTTAGTGTCGCGTAGTCGCCGTGAGATTTAGCTTTTTCTGCCTCAGGTAGCTGGAGCTGCTGAGACTTGCGTCCTTACAGCTCTGTGGTCAGGCCCCAGCCTCCGCAAAATTATATTTTCATCCCGAGAATTTATGCCCCTATTTATACATGACAAAACCTTACTGGCCTTAGCAACTGCAGATTGGCATTGCATATTGCTGCCTAATTTGTTGTCTATAACAATTCCCAAATCTTTCTGGTGTGTGGTTATCCCTAATTCACTACCATTTAGGGTGTAAGTTGCTTGTTCATTCTTGAATCCGAAGTGCATAACTTTGCATTTCTCTACGTTGAATTTCATCTGCCATTTTAGTGCCCAGTCCCCAATCTATCAAAATCCCTCTGCAGCAAAGCAATATCCTGCTCACATTTTATTACGTTACAAAGTTTTTGTGTCATCTGCAAACACTGAAACATGGCTTTCAATGCCTATTTCAAGATAATTTATAAATATGTTAAAATATGTCCCAAAACAGAACCCTGAGGGACACCACTTACCACTTTTGTCCAGCCTGAAAATTTACCATTAATGTCAACTCGTTGTACTCTATCCTTAAACCAATGTTCTGCCCAAGAACAAGAAAAATCATCTATACCAATTTCTTTTAGTTTGAAGACTAAGCTATTGTGTTTAACCCCTTAAGGACCAAACTTCTGGAATAAAAGGGAATCATGACGTGTCTCACACGTCATGTGTCCTTAAGGGGTTAACCGTAGCAAATGCCTTGGCAAAATCCAAGTAGATCACATCCACTGCAACACCCTGATCTATACTTCTACTTACTTCTTCGTAGAATGCAATTAGGTTAGTTTCAGATGGCCTATTCATAAAACCATGCTGATTATTGCTAACAACAAAGTTTTTCCCAATGAATTTCTGAATATTATCCCTTAATAGCCCTTCAAATATTTTTCCCAGGCACAGAAGTTAAGCTAACAGGTCTATAATTTTCAGGAAAGGGTTTTGAACCATTTTTAAATATAGTAACGACATCTGCCTTCCTCCAATCCTCCAGTACAATACCTGAAACAAAAGAATCTTGAAAAATTAAATACATATGTTCACTTATTTCCCCACTTAGCTCGTTAAGTACTCGTGGGTGGATACCGTCAGGCACCGGAGCTTTATTTACATAAATTTTCTTTAACAGCTTTGGCACCTTGTCTCGAGTCATCCAATCACAAGTTATCTGCAAGTTTTTTGCGGCAATCATTTGCATAGGATCCTCACTAATATATACTGAAGAAAAATTGTTATTTCAAATGTCTGCCTTTTCCTGGTCTTCATTAGCTAACAGACCCATCTCTGTTTCCAGTGTACCTACACTTTCATGTTCATTGTTTTTTTTTTTAGAATTGATGTACTTTAAAAAAAATGTGGGGTTGCTTTTGCATTCTTTGGCTATAATTTTTGGGGTAATTTTCCTGTCTATTTCTTTCTATGTGTTTATCTATGACTTCTGCCAACATTTAACTAGGGACCCTATTCTCTCAACAGCACTGACAGCACCATACACCCTTACTACCCTTAACAGAGGATGATAATTCCCCTACCACCAACAGATAGATGGCGTCTATTCCAACTAACCCTCCCCCTGGCTACCCCCATGGTTAAGGGCAACAAATAAGATGCCAAATTATTTTACCTGTGTATCGGAGTAGTGCACATACCTGGCAACCCAACCTGTTCACAAATACCAGGCACTCAGTCAACAAGTACACACAGGCATCTAACTTACACGTGTAAGCTTGATATTACACACACTTATGCTCTTACACTTTCCACTCCAATATGGATCAACCCAATAAGCATACCCAATGTCCCACACTTGGAGTATACCAGGGGCACAGCATACACTCTACCAACTTTGTTAAAACTAAGCCTACCCCGGGTTTGTTACCTCACCTGGCTGCAATAAGAAAATGTGCTTAATACCCTCATGTAAATGTTTTTCTTTATGCTGAAAACCACAATGTTCCACAAGAAAAACACCATTAACCTTGTATTTCATTTTCTGTATGAAACTGATCTTGTTGAAATGATAAACCAAGCATGAAAAATAAAGAATAAAAAAAAAAAAAAAAAAGAAAACTTATTTAGTTAAAGAATTGTGGAAGCCACTGTGTTCTTGGGAACCTTCAATGCAGCTGAAATATTTTGTAGCCTTCCCCAGATCTTTGCCTCTACACAATCTTGCAGGCAGTTTATTTGATCTCATGGTTTAGATTTTACTCTAATATACATTTACAACTTTGTGACCATATATAGACTATAAAGACATAGACACATAGATAGAAACATAGAATGTGACGTCAGATAAGAACCATTCGGGCCATCTAGTCTGCCCAATTTTTTTAAATACTTTCATTAGTCCCTAGTATAGTTAGGATAGCCTTATGCCTATCCCATGCATGCATAAACTCCTTTACTGTGTTAACCTCTACCACTTCAGCTGGAAGGCTATTCCATGCATCCACTACCCTTCCTGATATTATTTTTAAATCTTTGCCCCTCTAATTTAGGACTATGTCCTCTTGTTGTGGCAGTTTTTCTTCTTTTAAATAGGGTTTCCTCCTTTACTGTGTTGATTCCCTTTATGTATTTAAATGTTTCTATCATATCCCCCCTGTCTCGTCTTTCCTCCAAGCTATACATGTCAAGATCCTTTAACCTTTCCTGGTAAGTTTTATCCTGCAATCTATGAACCAGTTTAGTAGCCCTTCTCTGAACTCTCTCTAAAGTATCAATATCCTTCTGAAGATACGGTCTCCAGTACTGTGTACAATACTCCAAGTGAGGTCTGTTCACTGTTGTGAACAATGGCATGAGCACTTCCCTCTTTCTACTGCTAATACCTCTCCCTATACAACCAAGCATTCTGCTAGCACTTCCTGCTGCTCTATTACATTTTCTGCCTACCTTTAAGTCATCAGAAATAATCACCCCTAAATCCCTTTCCTCAGATGTTGAGGTTAGGACTCTATAACATATTCTGTACTCTGCCCTTTGCTTTTTACGTCCAAGATGCATTATCTTGCTCTTATCCATATTAAATGTCAGTTGCCACAACTCTGACCATTTGTCTAGTTTACCTAAATAATTTTCCATTTGGCTTATCCCTCCTGGAACATCAACCCTGTTACATATCTTAGTATTATCAGCAAAAAGGCATACCTTACCATCAAGACCTTCTGCAATATCACTAATAAAAATATTAAAGAAAATGGGTCCAAGTACAGATCCCTGAGGTACCCCACTGGTGACAAGCCCAAGCTTCGAATATACTCCATTGATTACAACCCTACAACGAATATACTCCATTGACTACAACCTGGAACATCAACCCTGTTACATATCTTAGTATCATCAGCAAAAAGACATACCTTACCATCAAGACTTTCTGCAATATCACTAATAAAAATATTAAAGAGAATAGGTCCAAGTACAGATCCCTGAGGTACCCCACCGGTGACAAGCCCAAGCTTCGAATATACTCCATTGACTACAACCCTCTGTTGCCTGTCACTCAGCCACAGCCTTACCCATTCAACAATATTGGAATCCAAACTTAAAGATTGCAATTTATAGTTTAAATACATCCTAGCAAAGCCTCTGAACTGCTCACTGAGAACATGTGTTCCCTTTTGAGAAAGATGCAAACCATCTTTTTTGTACAGTTTATTTCTATTCCAAACAGAGCTACCATGAGAAATAAAGCCAAATCCTTGCTCCCGACACCATTCACCAAACCACAAGTTAAAGTCCCTAATACGCATCCACCTGTCGTTCTGAGTGTTATGCACAGGCAGAACTTCAGAGAATGACAGTGTGGAAGCAACCTGCCGTATATCATTGGCAAAAACACAAAAAACTTCCTTAACCTCTGAAACCTCCTTGCAAGCCAAGTCGTTTGTCCCTAGATGGACATGTACATCCAATTCCCCTTCCTGCTTTGCTTGCTTAACAATATTACAAATACGTCTCCTGTCTCTGTGAGCAGTAGCTCCGGGAAGACATCTCACAAGACCACCATTGTCCATCTCCACACCTCTTATGATGAAATCTCCCAACAACAACTGCTTTCTATTAGGCCTCACCATAGTCTCCAAGCCTGTCTCCACAACACCACTACTCTCAGTGCCTGAGCCTGTCTCCACAACACCACTACCCTCAGTGCCTGAGCCTGTCTCCACAACACCACTACCCTCAGTGCCTGAGCCTGTCTCCACAACACCACTACCCTCAGTGCCTGAGCCTGTCTCCACAACACCACTACCCTCAGTGCCTGAGCCTGTCTCCACACCACCTTTACCCTCCGTGCCTGAGCCTGTCTCCACAACACCACTCCCCTCCGTGCCTGAGCCTGTCTCCACAACACCACTACCCTCAGTGCCTGTCTCCATAACACCACTACACCTGGTGTCTGAGAATGTCTCCATAACACCATTACACTCTGAAAGTGCAGAAAATGAATTATGTAGAGCAACAGACTGTGTAATATGCCTGTTATCCACAACTCTAAGTCTACCAGATCCTACAGTAATCCATCTGCCATTCCTAGTATGTCTCTGCGACAGTGGATTTGCTGCAGTTCCATCCTGAGTTTGCTTACCAGATAATTTACAAATCTCAGATTTCAAAAATACAATCTCCTGCCGCAATATAGAGAACTGTCTACAGATTAGACAGCATCAAAATCTCCAAAAAGTTGAACATTAAACAAATGCATAACAACTATTACACTGAACGAAGTCTGCCATTTTAATGAGGTGAATAATATAAATCAAACAAATATTACATTGTTTGCTCTCCTGAATACCTTAGATTACCTCCAGTTTATCTCCAGAATATCTCCAACCACACACTTAGAAGCAGCACTCTCCAGAATATCTCCAACCACACACTTAGAAGCAGCACTCTCCAGAATATCTCCAACCACACACTAAGAAGCAGCACTTAGATGTAGCAATCAAGCTATATTAGCCAAGCTAATGACAACAACCCTTATATAACTCCTAAAATCAACACCCACTAGGAATGTTTAACACCTGGGTAGGCCTATGCTTATTTGCAAACAATAGCTAGTTAACCAGCAATTAATAGCAAGTATTTAGCTAATTAAATCAAATGCCTTACCAAATTACCAACAGGAAATCAAACCTTGTACAATCAGTAACCTTTTCCTACAGATGAATCTTACCTGTAACAGTGGAAAAGAAAACTCTTAGCAAAATCTTAGACAGTTGAAGCTTCTATAAAACTCTCCAGAATATCTCCAACCACACACTTAGAAGCAGCACTTAGATGAAGCAACCAAGCTATATTAGCCAAATGTGTGCCTTTCCAAATTATGCCCAATCAGTTGAATTTGCTATTGGTGGACTCCACTCAAAGTGTAGAAATATTTCAAAGACAATTCAGAAAAATGGGATGCACCATAGATTAATTTCAAATGTGAAAGCAAAGTATCTGAAAATGTATGTCAATGTGATATTTCAGTTTTTTCTTTTAACATACATTTGCAAAGTTTTCAAAAATATTTTTTTTTGCTTTGTCTTTACATTATGGAATATTGATTATAGATTGATTCTAATTTTTTTTAAACAATTGTGCAAATAATGTGGAAAAAAACAAAGGCTATATATATAGCGGGCTGTGTGTTTGAACATACATTGGATGCATTAGGAGATTTTAGCCAGGACATGACTCATACAAAGCAGATGGTCATGTAGTTTCATTGCTGCTCTTATGAGACTACCTGCTGAGAAGCATGGCAGAGAGGAGACTGACTGACGCCTAACTGCACTTTTTAACTATACTACAGGGATTAGCTTAGATATAAACCAGCATCAGGTTTTTGTATGTAGGATATTTGAAATAATAGGATTTGTATATGATTGGCATACCTCATCCAATGCTTCTTAGCATTAGTACCATATATACTCGAGTATAAGTCGACCCGAATATAAGTCAAGACCCATAATTTTACCCCAAAAAACTGAGAAAAGACTAGAGTGGGAAATGCAGCAGCTACTGGTAAATTTCTAAATAAAATTCGATCCCCCAAAAATTACATTAATTTAATTTTTATTTTGTGTATATAATGAATGCAGTGTGTGTGCATATAATGCAGAGTGTGTGTGTATGAATCGAGTGTGTGTGTGTGTGTGTGTATATATATATATATATAATGCAGAGTGTGTAGTGTGTGTGTATAATGCAGTGTGTGTGTGTGTATGAATGCAGTGTGTGTGTGTGTGTGTGTGTGTATGAATGCAGTGTGTGTATGTGATGCAGAGTGTGTTTGTGTATGTGATGCAGAGTGTGTAACCTTGGTGGGGGGTGGACATTTTTATTATTTTTTTTAATTATTATTATTATTTTAATATTTAATTTTTTTATATTATTAATATTTTTGTTTTATTTTAATATTATTTTTTTTTTTATAATATTATTATTTACATTTGTATTTATTTATTTTCGTCCCCCCTCCATGCTTGATACATGGCCAGGGAGAGGGGCTCTCATTCCCTTGTGGTCCAGGGGCATGGGCTGTAGGAGGTGAGCTGGCCGCGAGCTGTAACTTACCTTTCCTGCAGCTCCTGTCAGCTCCACTGTAAGAACGCAGGAGAAGGGAGCTGACAGGAGCTGCAGGAAAGGTAAGATACAGCTCGCTGCCAGCCCCCAACAGGGCCGCTGGACTTGTAATGAGCCCAGCGCTCCTGGTCTGTATTATGGCAATGTAAGTTGCCATAATACAGACATTGACTCGAGTATAAGACGAGTGGGTTTTTTTCAGCACAAAAAATGTATATACGGTAATCCTTTCCAATTGATAGAGGATGAATTAAAACCTCCAATTGTCATATTAAAGCCTAATACAAGTGTAGTCCTGAAATGTTTTCTTTTGAATGATGATCCTGTGAGTAACAAGTTTGTTAGTTCATCGTGCCTTTTTTTTTTTTTTTTTTTTTTTTTTTTTTATAATTCTTTATTTTTCTGTGCATAGAGTAACAGACAGGCATGTGCAGGCCTTTAAGAACAATTTAAGTTAAACAGTGTCATGACAATTGATGGAACTGCACTTTTTTTTTTTACGTAAATATCTATGCATTGTAATTTTGCCACATGACAAAGTCAAGTAAAGATTTCACTACCATTTTGTGCGGAATGGGATATAACATGCAAGACTCTAGATTCCACTGCGTGGTCAGCTTAGATAGTTGTAGATAAGTAGGCGTATTATATGATCAGGACATAAGCACAGTGTTAGCAGGGATATATTCAAATAGCTGCCTTGTCAGTTATTTAGGAGGGCGCTTGACCTATCGCTGTTAAGTGAGCGTGTGTAAGCTTAACCCACAATCCTTGGTGTTATGTTGAGTGGGTGCTGCATGGTAGTGGGGATGCTCGAGTTCTTTAGGCTGGTCCAGACAGGAAGGCTGTTATGCTTACTCTGGTAGATGCTCGATAGGAGATCATGCTTTATAGTGTTATGTCAGGCTGAGCTCAGTGGAGCACGTGTGTTGCCCCTGACCAAGGGGCGGCGGGGGGGTGAGAGGGATTCTCTGTAATCTTGGTGGGTACAGCGAACTTAAGTTCGGGTATCAGAGGTGCTTCGTGGGATGAAAGGGACAACTGTGGCCGGATCCCAAGATTGCGGATTATGTGGTTGGGTTTCGTTGGCAGTCAGTGGGGGGAGTCCTAGAGCACTGAGAAATGCTGGAGCTTCTGTAGTTGATGAAAGTTTATATAAAGTTCCTTGGTGGGTCACCAGGAGAGTTTTCAAGAGGCTCCATCTGTAGGCCAAACCCGCGTCACTAAGCCGGCTTGTCACCATGCTGAGAGACTTGCGCCACTGGAGCGTGGCTCTGGTGAGATAATGAAAAAAGGAGAGATTCGAGTTCTCGAAGGGGTATGGTGGTTTACCCCTAACAGCTTTCATAAATTGTCCCTTGTCCTGTAGTGTGGCACATCGGACTATGACGTCCCATGGTATAGCCGTCGTGGCCCGTTGGGGTTTCGGAAGGCGGTATGCCCCATCTAGTGTGAATTTCCTGGCCACATTTGGAGGCAGTATCGCAGCCACTAGGCGTCTCACATATTGTGGTATTTCCTCTGCGGCGACCTGTCTGGTATGCCGCGGATCTTAATATGGTTCCTCCAGTATCTGTCCTCCATGGAGGTTAGTTGTGTGTTGAGCGTCTGGTAGGAGGATTGGACTTGTGTAAGTCGATCCTGGGTAGCTGTAAGGTCCCTGTGCAGATCCATGATGTCCTCTTCAGTAACTCGGACTCGGTCTGTCACAGCCTGTACCTCCATTTTTACCATTGCTATGTCTGCTGTCAGCATTTGTTTAATTTCGTGGAGGAAGTTTTGAATGTCCAGCTTTGTTGCCAGGTCAGTCCCCTCTCGGGGTAGATCTAGGGAGGCCTGTGTTGCCGGTTCTGGGGGCTGTGGGGTAGTGGTGGACAGCTCACTCGGGCTGGATGAGGTGTCATGGCGGGCCTCTGTCGCCCTTTTAGCTTGGGGCGGCCGTTGGAGCATGGATTCAATATCCCTGGTGTCTGCTGCGGCCCCAGCCATCTGTTTCTGGGTGCGACCTCCCATTGCTGGTTCGTTACCAATCTGCCCTGTCGGGTCGTGGAGCTCTGTAGTGGGAGATCTTACTCCGTGGGAGTTGCTGAGTAACGCGCTGAGCACGGCCCCGGGAGGTGCGTAGTAGGCCGCAGGCCTGCGTTTCCATCGGGATACCATTGGCGTGTGAAAAAATGGCATGGGTCTAATCAGTGTGACCCCAGGAGGCAGATGCCGGGTGTTGCGTCGCTGAGGTGAGTCGGTATCAGTTTTTTGGGGGGAAATTACAGGCAATTGACCGGAGCTTTGAGAAATGGCGTCCGCTCTCCCTAGCAAGCAAGCTCCGCCCCCCCCCCCCCCATTGTGCCTTTTAAAAAAAAATTGATATGTGTTACGGGAGATGGGACTCCTCGTACGTGTCCCCATCTAATGTTTCCCTGCATTTAAATGGAATTGTTCCATTCTGTTCGGTTCCAGAACAGATTTGTGGGGTCCCCTTGTTCGCAAATCATGTTTAGACTTGATTGGAATATTGTGCTTGTCCCATTCTAAATATGATAAAAATGAGGCTTGAGTATTAATCTGTGGATAGGTATTAATGTCTCTTTTGAATATGATATTGGAACACAAGGCTTGTTCATATCAAATTACTCCTTATCTAAGAGGGAATCGACATATGGCAAATAAAATAGTTAGTTTATACTGAAACCAGACTTCAGGCCACTTATTTGTGACTTATGACACCTTGAAGAGTGGCTCTGTTGGGTTCCCAGCTTCAAAGAGAAAATTAGGTTGTAAGCTCTGACTTCCCATTCAATCAAATTACCGTGTATACTCGAGTATAAGCCGACCCGAATATAAGCCGAGGCCCCTAATTTTGCCCCAAAAAACTGGGAAAACGTATTGACTCGAGTATAAGACTAGGGTGGGAAATGCAGTAGCTACTGGTAAATTTCTAAATAAAATTAGATCCTAAAAAATTTATATTAATTGAATATTTATTTACAGTGTGTGTATATAATGAATGCAGTGTGTGTATGATTGCAGCGTGTGTGTATGAGTGCAGCGTGTGTGTATGAGTGCAGCGTGTGTATGTATGAATGCAGTGTGTGTATATGAGTGCAGTGTGTGTATATGAGTGCAGTGTGTGTATATGAGTGCAGTGTTTGTATGAATGCAGTGTGTGTATGAATGCAGTGTGTGTATGAGTGTAGTGTGTGTGTATATGAGTGCAGTGTGTGTATATGAGTGCAGTGTGTGTGTATGAATGCAGTGTGTGTATGAATGCAGTGTGTGTGTATGAGTGCAGTGTGTGTGTGTGTGTGTGTGTAGCTGAGCCTTGGTGGGGGGTGGGCAATTTTATTATTTTTTTTTATTATTTTAATAATTTTGTATTGTTTTTTTATTATTATTTTTTTTTATTTAATTATTATTATTTTTATTATATTTAATTTATTTTCGTCCCCCCTCCCTGCTTGATACATGGCAGGGAGGGGGGCTCTTCTTCCCTGGTGGTCCAGTGGCATTGGCAGTTCAGGGAGGGGGGCTGTCGGGAAGCAATTACCTCTCTTGCAGCTCCTGTCAGCTCCCTTCTCCTCCGCGCCGGTCCGTGCAGCTCCTCTCTCAGCTCACAGTGTAAGTCTCGTGAGAGCCGCACTATGACCCCGCGGCTCTCGCGAGACTTACACTGGGAGCTGACCGAGGTGCTGAACGGACCGCCGCGGAGGAGAAGGGAGCTGACAGGAGCTGCAAGAGAGGTAAGTAAGATCTCTGCAGCCCCCACAGCCCCATTGTCTGTATTATGGCAATGTAAATTGCCATAATACAGACATTGACTCGAGTATAAGCCGAGTTGGGGTTTTTCAGCACAAAAATGTGCTGAAAAACTCGGCTTATACTCGAGTATATACGGTAAACCCTTTTGAAGTTGACAATACCACCTCTAACTTTCATTTTACCAAACCGATCTGAGCACTTTTTGGATATGTTGTGCACTCAGATCGGGGCTATTCGGGAATATAATATTAATGTGGGGTTCTGATGCTGTTGTCATGTATTTTTGTGATATGTAAAAATTGTATGTAAGTTTTCCTATTTGAGAGATATTGGATTAGCTAAACCCCTTCCCTCTCAAGGGGTCAGGCTAATTTGATTAGCTTAACCCATAAAAATAATAATAATAACCCCTTCCCTACCTCCCTCTCCCTCCATTCCCATATACTTCTTCTTCTTCACTTTGGGCCTGTCTGACAGCCCAGACAGTCCCCCATCAGTAAATTAGGACCCCCATGGGCCATGTGATCACTCTGAAAGAACTGAACTGACTGCCTGCTGGTGAAAAACATTTTAAAATAAAGTTAATAAATACATACAAAAAATAAATATAGGAGATGATATATAGGAAACATTCTTGCACTCCAACAAAATATAATAATGGTACCTGGTGCTCTGGTGCTTGAAAATATAATCAGAAAAAAATACCGGCACTCATAGGTTTTTCCAGTGAATCTTCTATTTATTCCAACAGGTTACATCAACGTTTCAGCTCCATTACTGGAGCTTTCATCAGGACATGAATAACACACAACAAGTGAAAGGCTTATAAAGGGAAATATAATTAGATAAGTACTTACTTAGCCAGCTGAAGCTCATTCCCCTTTGCCGCCCGGCATGGTCAGGTTGCACATGCATTGATTTCCGGATGTGGTCATATGATCCACAATTCCGAGGAGACCATCAGCTGGGGCAACCATGGGCACAAAACCCTATTGGTTGCTTCTTCGTGTACTGTACTTGCTAAACGTTGCTATGGCAACCCGAGAGTAACTAGGAAGCTATCTAAGGAAACCAGCCACAGAGAGCAAAGATATAGAAAAAATAAAGGAGAGGAGTATGAGCATAATTCAGATGATGATGACATGTACCAAATACATATGATGCAAAACTAAATAAGTGCAAACAGAAGTGTTAATTTGCATACATAATAAGTTGATTATATAGTATGTAACAATATAAGTGCTGAACAAAGTATGTTAATGAAAAAAGTGCCACTTGTTGAAAGTGCCTCTGTGCATGTGTCATAAAAAGTTAAATAAAGCTGATATAAATTTTTTTATAAATTGTCTAAGAATTCACTAGTATCATGTAGTGTGAATATAAGTGTAATAGTGCAATATGTATAATTTTAAAGTGCAACAAAGTGGAAAAATCTTGCTTTACATGCCTTACAACTGAAACATTAAATGCACAATATCTTAAGAGTTTCTGTTAAAGACTTCAATCTCTTAATAATAATAAGTCCTTCAAACCTGCATCTCTCCATTTATCAATTAATGTCGTACTTAAAATGACAAAAGAATGCTAATATATGCTAAAAAATAAAGATTAAAAAATACAACAGTATTTGTAATATAATTTGAACATATACATCCTTAGAACATTATAACATTACGCATTCATGCAACACATTAAATATATGAGACCAGATTACAGAAAGACTGAGAAAGAACACTTTTCGTTTA
Organism: Pelobates fuscus; assembly: GCF_036172605.1. Lineage (NCBI taxonomy): Eukaryota > Metazoa > Chordata > Amphibia > Anura > Pelobatidae > Pelobates > Pelobates fuscus. The sequence continues at coordinate 130,888,441 of NC_086319.1, read as the reverse complement.
GACCTTTAGGCGATATAGTGTTCAACTGTGTAATCCAAAAAGTTTCTCTTTGTAGTAAAAGTTTGCCCCTGTCCCCTCCCTGAATCGGAATGGGGACATGTTCAATTGCCACACATTGATGTTGGGATTCCAGAAAATGTTGGGCCACAGGTTTGTCCGACTTGCCATCACGATAGGCAAGTCGGATACTAGATCTGTGGCCTCTGCTTTTCTCACAGAGTGCGGTCTCTGTTTTGCCAATATAGTTGAGGCCACAGGGGCATGTCAACTTATAAATGACAAAGTCCGTCATGCAATGGATACAATGTTTTATTATATATATATATATATATATATATATATATACACAAACAAAAACAAAGGATATCCCTGCACTCAAGCTATAACAATTAAAAAATGCCGGGTGCCAGCCAGGACTCAATTGTATCCAAGCAGAAAGCAAAAGTGTAGCTGCACTCACAGACTGTAGTTTAAAATCTTCAATTCTTTATTGATTCACATTAAAAAGATCTTTTAATGTGAATCAATAAAGAATTGAAGATTTTAAACTACAGTCCGTGAGTGCAGCTACACTTTTGCTTTCTGCTTGGATACAATTGAGTCCTGGCTGGCACCCGGCATTTTTTAATTGTTATAGCTTGAGTGCAGGGATATCCTTTGTTTTTGTTTGTGTATATATATATATATGTCCCAGGTCCCAGCACTCAATGCTCCCGGTCTTTTAATGCTCCGGTGCTGTCTCCAACCAAATTGTAAACGATACCAGTAGAGAGCACTCAGGAGTCTTTCAAGGTAAATTTCATCTGTTGCTTTATTGAGCAATTACAAATTCACACAACGTTTCAGTCAGATAAAGCAACAGATGAAATTTACCTTGAAAGACTCCTGAGTGCTCTCTACTGGTATTGTATGTATATATATATATATATATATATATATATATATATATATATATATATATATATATATATATATATTATAAAATTAAATAATAATAAAAAATAAATAAATGTAAAAATAATAAAAAAGTAAATAATTATATATATATATATATATATATATATATATATATGTCATTTTATTCTAACTGTATTTTGATATTAATATATATATATATATGTATATAAATATTCATAACAAAATATCAAAATACTCTTAGAATGAAATGATATATATTATATATATATATATATATAAATAAATAAAAAAATTCAAAATATACATATGTCCATATATAAATACATAAATAATTTCATAAATATAAACGTAGACTTCAAATATATAAATATGTATTTATATTTAAATTGTACATGCATATTTATGTAATATTTGTACATAATTAAGTAATTTTATTGATTGCAATTTGGGAGACCTGCCTGACAACCCAGGCCGAAAGTCCCGAGAATTTAATTTGCTAGCACTATATTTAATCCTGTAACTTTCCAAGACACCCTAAAATCTGTACATGGGGGGGTCCTGTTTTGCTCGGTAAACTTCGCTGAACACAAATATTAGTGTTTTCCAAATGGTTAAACATATCACAGCGATGATATTATCAGGGAAAGTGACGTTTTATGCATTTTTTACACACAAACAGCACTTTTTCTAATGATATCATTGTTGTAATACGTTTTACTGTTTTGAAACACTAATATTTGTGTTCAGCTAAGCCTCCCGAGTATAACAGTACCCCCCCCCCCCCCCATGCACACGTTTTACATTGTTTTTGAAAGTTATAGGGTTAAATATAAGGAAGTTTTTTCACATTTGCCAGATTGATTATGTTGCCTTTGAGAGTGTATGGTAGCCCAGGAATGAGAATTACCCCTATGATGGCATACCATTTGCAAAATAAGACAACCCAAGGTATTGCAAATGGGGTATGTTGAGTCTTTTTTAGTTGCCACTTAGTCACAAACACTGGGCAAAGTTTGCGTTCATAATTTTTTTTTTAATTCTTTATTTTTCTTGTGCATACGTTTACAGACAAGCTTATAGCGCCACGACAGCAAATACAAGCTATTCACCGGCATACAATATCATGGCATAGTAATCAGCACATTAAATTTTTATGAGAGATGACACGCTTGGAGTACTTGAGTGGAATTTATGTAGAGTAGTTAGACTATACATGTATGGCTATGTGGTCGTTACGTAGTGAGTAGTTAGACTATACATGTATGGCTATGTGGTCGTTACGTAGTGAGTAGTTAGACTATACATGTATGGCTATGTGGCCGTTACATAGTTAGTAGTTAGACTATACTTGTATGGCTATGTGGTCGTTACATAGTTAGTAGTTAGACTATACATGTATGGCTATGTGGTCGTTACGTAGTTAGTAGTTAGACTATACATGTATTGCTATGTGGTCGTCATGTAGTTAGTAGTAAGACTATACATGTATAGCTATGTGGTCGTTACATAGTTAGTAGTTAGACTATACATGTATGGCTATGTGGTCGCTACGTAGTTAGTAATGCACTTTTTGTTTTTATAATAGAAAGATAACATAACATGAAGGCATGCTAAACTTCATTGGCTAGAGGGTTTCTTTACTTTAGATGCAATAAGCATTGATTAATGTCTAGACATAAAGGTTAAAGTAAGTAAGCTTTGCGATTCTGGCTAAGCCAACATCTCTAAGTAAAGTACAAATTGCAAGACAAGTGGTAAAGCATGTGTGTAGTAGAGGCTTATTGCTTAAAATTAGGAACATGCTATGAAACAGGTAAACATTATATTAGGAGAATAAATCCACTGAAGGCTGCTCATAAAACAAACACAAGGCACAGAAAATATAAGCTCAATGCATGTAGTCCAAGTGAGCCCAAAGACCACATGGTGCCTTAATGCTATTAGGATGCTCAGCCTATTCCCACCAAACAGCATTGCCTATTCAGAGGGTTTTTGGTGTGCCAGGCCCCCAGAGCATTGCCCCACCGGCCCCAGGCTTTGAGATAGTTCAGCTCACGCTCCACATTGCTCTGCCCACATTCAATTACCCCACCGAAGTCGCAGGATCTGCCCAGGGGTTTCCGATTTGCATTCACGGTAGTTGCCTCTCGGAATTGTGAGCGAAGTCTAGGGATTCTTCTCCAAAAGGACTGATGTCCAGGTGAGTGCTGGCTTGTCTTTAGGCCACGTCTCCTCAGTCGAGGCCCTCCACGTTTCTTTCTTCTCCTCTTTGTCGGCGCCGCGGCAGTGAGGACCATGGCAGGCATCCGCTCAGGAGCTGTACCAGCAGGCTCGCGCCCCTGCCGGGGACTGTCTGTCGCTGCCATCCTCTCTGCTCTCCGCTGCACTTGGGCCCAAAATTGCTCCCAGAACCGCATAAAGGCCCTCTCGATCCGCTCTTCGTGAGGGGTCTGGGTCTCAGGTATCGTTGCGGCGGCCATCTTGTGGTGCCGGCCTCTTGTGTGCGGTCTCGCTGACTTTAGAGCCTGACACTGATGTTCGCTGCGGTCGAGGCCAAGGACAGGTGAGCCCCTCAGTGGGGACCGGGATATCCCCCGCTGGTCCAAAGGGGGGGGGGGGGAACAGGGCTCGCTAACAAGCTGGTCTGCGTGGGTCGGAGGAGCGCCCGTCCCCTCCGGCCCTTATGCTGTACTAGGCCGCTGAGGTTTACAGTAGCGGCTGCCAGGGGCTAGAACACCCAGACTCAGCCAGTCCGTAACAGCAACGTATGGAGGCTTAATAGTATGTTTTGTTGCTGTTAATTTGGGCCAAGTACTCCTGAAATTGCTTAGGATTTAGATTCTATCGAGGAGCCCTGGTTGCATGCGGCTGCCTCGGTCGGCTGTCAGGCCCCGCCCCTCGTTTTTTGCATTTTTAACACACAAACAAATATAAATGCTAACTTTGGCCAGTGTTTGTGACTAAGTGACTACTAAAAAAGACTGGACATACCCCATATTCAATACCTTGGTTTGTCTACTCTTCAAAAATATATGATTTGATGGGACTAGATTACATTGGCCAGCTCCAAAAATGTCTCAAATAGGGCGTGGGTGCATGATGACCAGCTGTGAAAATTCCAAATTGGAATTTTCACCCTCCAAATAAGGTATTTTAGCCCCCAGAGAGCCCGACACACCTAAACATGTGTGGTATCACTGTACTCACTAAGAACATGTTAACATTGGGTATTTCTAAACTCAGGACAAAATTTAGAAATTATTTAGCATGGGTGTTTTTTGGCAGTTGTAGATGCGTAACAGATTTTTGTGATCACAGTTTTAAATAGTGTGTTTTTTTTGACATTTTTCATCATATTGTATAATTTCTTTTATAGTAATGACAAGAAAAACGGTATGTAATATGTGTGGGTACAGTTAATGAGTAAGAGGAAAATTACAGCTAAACACAAACACCGCAGAAATTTAAAAACAGCCCTGGTCCTTAATGGTAAGAACATTGAAAAGCGGTCGGGTCACTAAGGGGTTAATTGGAGCTCAATTATCTATCAAACACAATGGCTTGTGGGAAGGAAACACCTGTGATTTTGAATTAAAAACCCCATGTTAGTGGCACTGCATAAAAAGCAGAGTGTGGCCTTATAAAGTCAGATTGCTGCTTTTACCCAATACAACTGGTTGCGGCCATATAGTGGGGAAACTCTACACAAAGGGAATACTTTCACTATATTAAGCACCTCTGGAATTAGGACTAGTGGAGGATTGAAGAAATATCAGCAGTAGACTCACATACCCGTGACACTTGAGTCAGAAGTGGGATCCTCCATACAAACCAAGTCCAGCAAGGAATTCCAGCGGAAAGCCAACAGAGACAAAGATGGCAGAGAACTACAGGCATTTAACTGTAGCCACCCTGCAAGAACTAATTGCGGAAAAGAGACAAGACTCAGCGGGACTAAAGGAACCTGAACTAATTGCAGCTCTAGTGAGCCTAGGTCAGGATGGATCACCTAACAACGACCCACCCGGTTTCCTGACAACCTCCGATGAGCTCTTCAGATGGGTGAGGGAACGACTCGACTTCTACAGCCCAAACCTCCTCCCCATGAGGTTGTTGGACCGAATCATGGCAGCGGCAGAGAGAGAACGAGCTGAGGAACTGGCCATTAGCAGAGTCACAGCTACGACCAGCATAACAGATGAGGTGACATCCCGCAGTAGTTCCGGTTCCCACACCAGCATCAAGGTCACACAACAGTCCTTTAAGACCTTCGACAACCAAGTGGGGCACATCGACGGGTTCCTACAGGACTTCGAACGGCAGTGCCAACAACACCAGGTGCAGCTTCATGAATGGGTCCCCATCCTGGTAGGTAAACTGACTGGCAGCGACATACCTGGCTATACCAGAGAAATTGAGCCAAGATTACCCGGAGGTAAAGAGATGACTACTGGCACAGTACGCCGTCACCGCAGACACTACCGAAAGTTCAGAGAAGCCAGGATAAGGCCAAGAGACACTCACACTGAATGGGCTTACCGAAAGAGCCGAGCCGGACAAAATTGGCTCCAGGGGTGCGAGGCAAAGACCTTGGAAGACGGGCTCCAGCAAATACTACTGCAACTATTTTTTGCCAACACCGCCCAGGATGTACGGGACTGGGTAAGAGATCACGAACCCCGCACCCTAGAAGCCGCTGCTCAACTTGCACACCGGTTCGTAGATACCAGGTGACCCACAAACGTCCACTCAGGAACACCACCCGCCTGTACTCCCTGAACCATTCCGTTGGTCTCCCAGCCCCTGCGACAAGCTCCAGGACCCCCAGCCAGAGCACCATACACTCCACCGCGGGCTAACTTTACCCAAAGCCGTTGTTTCAGTTTTAACCAACCTGGGCATATCAAGCGGAACTGTACGATGCCCCAACCCCCGAACCACAACCACCGTAAACCTGTACGCTACTACCTCGGGTCCTTACGCCTCCTGACAAGCCCACTGTATAAGCTACCCTTGCGACCACCCCCACTCCGCACATGAACCGCACATTAGAAACTATGGGGAACATCACCAGGACCACTTTTCCCTCAACAAAACTGACGACTATGGGCACTACAACAAGATCTCCATGGTTCAACAGCCGGCATTTGACAATAGAGAACACCACTATCAACCAGTCAAAGTGAATGGACGATTAACCAATCGAGACTCTGATGCCACCCTCACGCTTGGACAGCCTGGGGCTCTAGCATCTACCCAACCCCTAGATCGGCAAATTGAGGTCAGGGTGGCCGGAGGACAGATCCACAAGCTTCCATTAGCCGAGTACATCTAGACTGGGGAATCAGAGAATGTTGCAGAGAAGTAGGAGTCATGCCATGAATCCCCACTGACGTTGTACTAGGAAACAATGTAGGACGATTAGAAAGTCGATTTGTACCCGAGAGAACTGCTGCATCCTCACCTAATTGTATGGCGGTTACCCGAGCACAAGCCGAGCGGGCACTCAAATCCGGGACCCAGGTAAGACAAAACCCCGACCCTCTCCCATCGACAGAGACTATTGACTGTTCCCCCCAAGCGACTTTAGTAACTTGACCCTTAGCGACCGACCTTGAGCCAATACCAACACCGAGCTGCCTCTGGCAAGATAGGTCCATAATCTGACCAAATATTGTGGAAGAATGGCCTACTATGGCGGTCCACCCCCAGGAACACCCTGGGCACCACCGCTGTCGCCATATTCCAGTTGGTAGTCCCGTCCCTACACCGATCGCCCTTATTTAAGCCCTTACCCTTAATAGGCGAACCGTTTAGACAGATCGCCGTAGGCCTTGTCGTTCCCCTCCCCAAGCCTAGCTGGACGGGATAAAGATACATCCTCATGGTAGTGGATTTTGCAACCCGCTACCCTGAGGCAGTAGCCTTGTGCAATATCACTGCAGAAACGATAGCAGATGCCTTACTAAAAATATTTGCCCGAGTAAACTTTCCCCAAAGATTCTATCCAATCAAGGTTACCAGTTCACTTCGGATCTCCTGAACCAGGTCTGGACTCTCTGCGGAGTCAAATCCCTACTAACCACCCCTTATCATGCGCAGTCTAATGGGCTTTGTGAGAGGTTCAATGGGACCCTCAAACAAATGCTCCGTAAGTTTACCATCCAACATATGGTAGAACAGCGTGTACTCATGTTATGACCCACTAGGCAGAACAAGCTACAGGTTGCCTGGAAAGGACTCTACGAGGTTGTAGAAAGAAGGAGGGAGACCACTTATGTAATTGCCAGGGGAGCCCAAGCACAGATCCGACACATATGTCACATAAACGTCACGCCATCCCACACCAAGTTAGGGGACCAAGCAATCCCAGAATCCCAGTCAGGCTCTCCTGCGCCTATAGGGTACCCGAGGCTGTCAGAGGGCATATTCGTCAAGAGCTCGTTGAGATGCGACCCCTCAGCGTTATAGAACCTTCTTACAGCCCCTGGGCCTCTCCCGTAATGTTAGTGCCCAAAAAGGATGGAAGCACTCGGTTCTGTGTCGATTATCGGTGGCTCAATGAAAAAAACACTACCGATGCCTACCCCATGCCCCGAGTGGATGAACTCCTTGAATAGCTGAGGTCCAATACTTGAGACACTGAGTAGGGAGTGGAAAACAGCGCCCCGAGACGACCAAGATAGAGGCCATTCTCAGCTGGTACTATCGCAAGTTTGTTCCCCATTATAGCGAGACTGCCAAGCAACTGACAGATCTGAAGAAGGCCCTGTGGTCCCCTGAGTGTCAGCTCACTTTCTCCACCCTGAAAGCTGCCCTGGGAAAAGCACCTGTGCTAGTTGCTCCAAACTTTAAGAATCCTTTCCTGTTCCATACAGACGCTTCCATGTATGGACTCGGAGCAGTATTGAGCCAGGTGAATGAGGATGGAGAAGAGCACCCCATAGCTATCAAAGCCGGAAATTACTAGATAGAGAAGTAGGGTATGCAGCTATTGAAAAGGAGTGCCTGTCTTTGGTGTGGGCTCTCTGAAAGGAAATTCACCGCCCTCACTGACCACAACCCCCTAGTTTGGCTGAATCGAGTAGCAGAAGTTAACGGACGCCTACTACGCTGGGGTTTAGCCATTCAATCTTTTAATGTCACCATTCAATACAGGCCTGCAAAGACAACTGCAATGCCAATGGATTGTCCCGGCAAGGAGATGTTTAAGCCCACTGCTACAGTTGTCTTCGGGGGTTACCCGTTGGAGCAACCCATGGCGGCCCTCTCCAAAAAGGGGGGAGATATGTCACAGGAAATGGGACTTCTTGTACGTGTTCCCTTAATTATACTTTGTATCGTCTAATGTGTCCCTGCAGTCAAATGGAATTGTTCCCTCTGTTCGGTTACCGAACAGATTCTGTGGGGTACCCATTTTCGCAAATCATGTTTAGGCTTGATTGGAATATTGTGCTTGTCCCATTCTAAATATGATAAAAGTATTAGTAGTAGTAGCTTGAGTATTAATCTGTGAATAGGTACCACATGTCTCTTTTGGATATGATATTGGAACACAAGGCTTGTTCATATCAAAGGACTCCTTATCTAAGAGGGAATCAAGACATATGGCAAATGAGAGAGTTAGTTTATACTAAAACCAGACTTCCAGGCCACTTATGTGTGACTTATGACAACTTGCAGAGTGGCTCTGCTGGGGTCCCAGCTTCAAAGAGGAATTTAGGTTGTAAGCTTTGACCGCCAATAAAATCAAATTAACCCCTTTTGAAGTTGACAATACCACCTCTACCAGGCAACTAGTTCACATATTCACACATATATGCACGAACATAACTTTTGTTTTACTGAATTGATCTGAGCGCTTTTTGGATATGTTGTGCACTCGGGGCTATTCGGGAATATAATTTTTGTGAGGGTCCGATGCTGTTGTCATGTATTTTTGTGATTTCCTATTTGAGAGATAATTGGATTAGCTTAATTGGAGCACAATTATCTCTCAAACACAATGGCTTGTGGGAAGGAAACCCCTGTGATTTTGTATTAGAAATCCCATGCTACGGGTACTGCATATAAAGCCGAGTGTGACCTAAAAAAGGCAAATTGCTGCTTTTACCCAATATGACTGATTGCAGCCATTATATTGGGGAATCTCTACACAAAGGGAATGGTTTCACTATATTCAGCACATCTGGAATTAGGACTAGTGGAAGATTGGAGGAATAATAGCAATAAACAATATGCAAACAAGTAGAGAAATATTTGAGAACCTTATTGCCAGAAATGTTTGTATATCTAATTATGTAGTTTTTATGTCACTGACTTATCTGTTCAAAAGGACAAATCGCCATCCACCTGTAAGTAACTGTTAACCAGTTAAAGCTAAATGCATGCCAAAGGTTTTACAGATCAAACAGTTGGGATGATTGATACCCATAGATTTTTGCCTGAAACAAAAGCCGCCAGGTTCCGGGATTTATAAGAACAGAACCGTGCCCACATGCTTTCTGTAAAGAACAGAAGTTACGTTAAAACGTTATTGTCCCAGAATGACTTTTTGTTGTGGAGATCATCCTGATATGCAACAGAATAGATTAAAATGCGCGTGCATGCGTGTGTTGTATAAAATGATTTATTTTCTACAGCTTTATATAATTGCAGAAATATTCATTGGTATTTTCAATTGGCTTCTTGTGACTCCCTATTGATTCAAACAGCTAAATATATTTCCCTCATTCCACCATTCATTAAATGAGTGATATGAGAAGTTGCTGGAAAATATAGGTTTTTAGTAACATATTCATTGGAAATCTTGTATTTATCCAAGCCAGTTATCGTAGGCTGGCTTAGGTTGCTGTGCATTATAAGACAAGAAATTCTGATTACTGATTATTCGCTGTGATTGTAACTACCACATTTGAGGCACTTTCTTTGTCAGGCTTTATAAACTGAAAATCTAGCAGTTTGATCAGCTCGATATTGACTTGTCTATTAAAATGATTAATGTTTATAAAGTAGAGGCAGGTGATAGTTTTCTTGCTTTTGAAACCGACAATATAATATGATTACATAAATAAACACAATAAATCATGTGAAAAATCAGAAATGAAGTGAAAATGGCCTGTCCTATTAATTATGAATGACAACACAAAATGCATGGATAAATCATTAATTATGTGGAGTCTCACTTGTTTCACGTAAGGACATTCAATATATTAGCCCCTTTTCATTGCTAATAATGTAAATACCTAAACTTTAAAACACAGACCTAGAGTAGAAATATCTAGTATTATCTACATTTGACATTAAGACAACAGAATATGTGCACAATATGGAGGTGAATAGAAGATAATGCTCAAACACCTAGAAAGTGGTATCCCCTACACCACTTAAAAACACATAGTATACATACATAAAAAGGTGGAGCTTCTAGGTAATCAATGCAGTCAATATTCTGTAAAATAAAATTATGCAGCAAATAGTGCAACACAGTAAATAAGAATTCAAATGTGTACTTTTTACATTTCCTGTCTAATTTTATTTTACATAATATTGACTGCATTGATTACCTAGGAGCTCCATCCTTTTATGTATGTATACTATTTGACATTAAGAGGCTGTTCAGAATATTGTTTTCTGTTTATATTCATTTGTTTTAGTTTGATTCGTTTTAATTATACATTTTATAGCACGGACCAATATACTGGCACTCTATAAATAATTCTTACAAAATTAGCAGGGTTAAGAGGTTGTTTGTAGGTATGCCTTATTCTAAAGCATTTTTCTACAACCTTTCCTTTAATGTAACATTCTTGGGCGAGTGTTTCAATTGATGGGTTGTTAATCAAATAAAGAAATACACAGACATGTACACACAGGGGGATACATGACAATCCAATGTCAGCATGCCGGTAACCAATTGATAACGTCTCCTGACTTTCATTCTTTTTCACGTGATAATTTTCAAAGCAGTTACAATCAGAACTTTGCAAACTATTTTACTGATGGTATAACACCAAAGTCAGAACAAAATATCGACTTAAAACCAGGCATAACTCATTATGTATTTGATATTCTCATACTGTTGTGCTCAATAGGGAAATAACAAGAGGTTAATGACAAAAAAGGTGCTTTAGACTACATAATAGGTTGAAGGTTACATATAGCCAAATACATTGATGATGCTAATAGGGGACGACTGTTATTAGCCTGTTATATTCTGTATGAACATTGCAGTTTGTTTCATTAAACTACCTCTGACGGGATATATGTATTGTGCACATGTGTAATAGTTTTGTTTTCAATTTTGCTTTGTATTGAAGTTACTAATTATTGCTTACATTTGTCATCAAGTGGGGGGTTGTTTCATGCACAAACACATGGAAAAAGTGTCTAATTGTGATCAATAAACATGTATATTTAAGGTATAGGACTCTTTATCGCAGATCCCACAATGGTGAAATTATTGTGAAAAAGTATTGGAATGGTAGGATTCTGATTGTTGAGCGCTTGTTAGTGGCACATTGTCATTCATTAACACCTCGATAAATATAGATATGAGATTGTGATTTAACCAAAAGTGTTACATTCAGTCTAATGTGAATTCTTGTTAGGTAATGTATAATTTTTCTTAATATTTATATGTTTGACTTTTTATTATATTTCTGTAATTACAGGCCTGCTATGGAATCCTGAAAGTCCCTACAGGAAATTGGCTGTGTCGATCTTGTGCCCTTGGAGTCCAGGCAAAATGTTTACTGTGCCCAAAGAGAGGGGGAGCATTGAAACCTACAAGGAGTGGGACGAAGTGGGTCCATGTTAGCTGTGCCTTATGGATACCTGAAGTAAGATATTAGTCAACATACTAATACTGAGCCCAGTTTTACAAATGGGAAACAATGGGAGCTCAAATATATTAATATAATATAAATGTTATGAGAGAGTATTTTGCTTTTAATAGGGAGTAAATTTAGATCACCACATGTGCTGATGTCATCAATTGTTTTACCTTTATTCAGAAATAAGCAGGGCAAAGTGGGATATGCAATGGTTTTATTTGGAAGGAAAGAATGAGTTGCCAGCTCACATAGTATCTCTGTCACTGATTTTTTTTGTCTGGCCCGCAGCCTATGGATGCCTCCCTATAGCCTCCTTATTGCCCTCCCTTTCCCCAAAAAACATTTTAGGCTCCGGGACCGGTGCAATTCACTACCATTGTTCTGCTCATGGCAGATCTTCTCTAATGGTGCCACCATCTGTGTTCCTAAGATAAAGGCGGTCGGGAAATCCATATTCTGGTATTTCTTGAGCGTATTCATGATGCACACACTCACGGCGTCCAATGTATTTGTGTTGTTTTTCATGTTCGTGTGAGTGTCAACAGAGTGCTAGTGAATGAGCTGGAAGGAGGTGCCTACAGCAAATAACAAAGTTGCCAAAGACCTTGGAACTTGACTAAATATCCACCCTATGTCAATTTTTGTAAACCTGAAGTTATACGGGTTATAAGGAAAAGTAACTTTAAAAATAAGCGTTGTTTTAAAAGAAGAAAAAAGGGTAAGCAGGGGGAGTTTGAGACATGTTTAAGGGGGAGAGGGAGTGGAAATGATAGAGCCACTTTAAGTCTAATTTTTCCAAGGCAGTGAATACACATAGGCAGGTGAAGTGGGCAACAAGAGTGCAAATGCACAGTGACATTAATCATGTCCATTTTTCACACCAGCAAAGGAGCACATCAATTTTTTAAGTGTTCCTTTTCCAATTCAAGCTTCACCCACCTTTAAAAAAAAAAAAAATAAACTAAGAAAAAAAATAAACTAAACTTACCTTTATTCCAGCATTAGGACAGTCTTTTTTACAGCTCCCTCCTTCTTTTGTGAAATCATGAATATTGTCTTGCAATACACACTCTAAGTTTTGTATGAATTATAATTAATGTATAAAAGCAAGAGAAAGATTTTTTTTTCCTACCATTAATTCCCTCTGTCTCTGTAACATCACTTAATTTGTCTGAGAGGCTGATGTGTGGAAAATGTTCTCTCGGCACATAATAGGCCCCTTAATTCCACATGAGCATCATTTGAATGCAGCATTGTACCTGAACATTACTGTATTCCTTTATGGCTACTCTCTACCCATATTCCAATAGACTTTTCTAACAGTATAATGTTTCAGATCTCAAAACATACATCATCACAAGTTACCGTGTTTCCCCGAAAATAAGACCTACCCCGAAAATAAGCCCTAGCTGAATTTTCGGGGTGGGCTGCAATATAAGCCCTACCCCGAAAATAAGACCTAGGCATTTTACCTTTGCGGCCCGGCGGGACTTCCTTCTTCTATGAGGAGGAGGGGGAGGAGCGTTGCGGGCCGCGGCATCGCGCAGCGTGATGACGACGTGCGCAGCGTGATGACGACGTGCGCAGCGCCGTCAGTCTGCCTTCACGGATCTTCAGCGGAAGGATCCAGCGGAGGCACCCAGTGGTCAGACTCTTTGAACTGTGAGTAGATACCGGCATTTTATGTCTGGGACTTAATTAATTAAAGGGGGGGGTGAATTAATTAAAGGGGGGGTGAGTTAATTAAAGGAGGGAGTGAATTAATTAAAGGGGGTGAATTAATTAAAGGGGGGTGGATTTATTAAAGGGAGAGTGAATTAATTAAAGGGGGGTGAATTAATTAAAGGGGGGGTGAATTAATTAAAGGGGGGGTGAATTAATTAAAGGGGGTGAATTGATTAAAGGGGGGTGAATTAATTAAATGGGGGTGAATTAATTAAAGGGGGGTGAATTAATTAAAGGGAGGGTGAATTAATTAAAGTGGGTGGATTAATTAAGGGGGGTGGATTAATTAAAGGGGTGGTGGATTAATTAAAGGGGTGGTGGATTAATTAGAGGGGTGTTGGATTAATTAGAGGGGGGTGTGGATTAATTAGAGAGGGGTGTGGATTAATTAAAGGGGGTGGATTTATTAAAGAGGGGGGGTGGATTAATTAGAGGGGGTGGATTAATTAGAGGGGGTGTGGATTAATTAGAGGGGGTGGATTTATTAAAGGGGTGGATTTATTAAAGGGGGTGGATTTATTAAAGGGGGTGGATTAATTAAAGGGGGGTGGATTAATTAGAGGGGGGTGTGGATTAATTAGAGGGGTGTGGATTAATTAGAGGGGGGTGGATTAATTAGAGGGGGTGTGTGGATTAATTAGAGGGGGTGTGTGGATTAATTAGAGGGGGTGGATTAATTAGAGGGGGTGGTGGATTAATTAGAGGGGGTGGATTAATTAAAGAGGGGGTGGATTAATTAGAGGGGGTGGATTAATTAGAGGGGGTTGATTAATTAGAGGGGTGTGTGGATTAATTAAAGGGGTGGATTTATTAAAGGGGGTGGATTTATTAAAGGGGGGGTGGATTAATTAAAGGGGGGTGTGGATTAATTAAAGGGGTGTGTGGACTAATTAGAGGGGGGTGTGTGGACTAATTAGAGGGGGGTGTGCATTAATTAGAGGGGGTGGATTAATTAGAGGGGGGTGTGGATTAATTAGAGGGGGTGTGGATTATTTAAAGGGGGTGGATTAATTAGAGGGGGTGGATTTATTAAAGAGGGGGTGGATTAATTAAAGAGGGGGTGGATTAATTAGAGGGGGTGGATTAATTAGAGGGGGTGGATTAATTAGAGGGGGTGGATTTATTAAAGGGGTGGATTTATTAAAGGGGGGTGGATTACTTATAGGGGTGGATTAATTAAAGGGGGGTGTGGATTAATTAGAGTGGGGTGTGCATTCATTAGAGGGGGTGGATTAATTAGAGGGTGTGTGGATTAATTAGAGGGGGTGTGGATTAATTAGAGGGGGGTGTGGATTAATTAAAGGGGGTGGATTAATTAGAGGGGGTGGATTTATTAAAGAGGGGGGGTGGATTAATTAGAGGGGGTGGATTAATTAGAGGGGGTGTGGATTAATTAGAGGGGGTGGATTTATTAAAGGGGTGGATTAATTAAAGAGGGGGGGTGGATTAATTAAAGGGGGGTGGATTACCGTAATTAGAGGGGGGTGTGGATTAATTAGAGGGGGGTGGATTAATTAGAGGGGGGTGTGGATTAATTAGAGGGGGTGTGTGGATTAATTAGAGGGTGTGTGTGGATTAATTAGAGGGGGGTGTGGATTAATTAAAGGGGGTGGATTAATTAGAGGGGGTGGATTTATTAAAGGGGGTGGATTAATTAAAGAGGGGGTGGATTAATTAGAGGGGGTGGATTTATTAAAGGGGGTGGATTTATTAAAGGGGGGTGGGTTAATTAAAGAGGGGGTGGATTAATTAAAGGGGGGTGGATTACCGTAATTAGAGGGGGTGTGTGGATTAATTAGAGGGGGGTGGATTAATTAGAGGGGGGTGTGGATTAATTAGAGGGGGTGGATTTATTAAAGAGGGGGAGGTGGATTAATTAAAGGGGGGTGGATTAATTACAGGGGGTGGATTAATTAAAGAGGGGGCGGATTAATTAGAGGGGGTGGATTAATTAGACAGTACGGTATTTTGATCCCCAGACAAGATGAGTGCAAAGAGAAAGAGCTATTCTGTCGAGTACAAGAAAGGAATCGTGGAGGACTCCCACGGCAAGAATCTGACCACTTTCTGCAAAGAGATGAAGTTAGATCTCCAAATGGTCCGAAAATGTCGAGCAGAGTATAGTAACCTCAGTCAAAAGGTGGACAACCTCAGACCCAGTAAAGCTCGTGTCCCTGTGTCTCTCCTGTGCCGGCCACATACTTAGGGCCGGTGCACGCCGCTCCCGGCCACCGGTCCGCCGGAAGGGCTGCGCTGTCCCGCCCCACCGGGCTCGCGGCAGCAGGGGCATAGCTCTCTGGGGACCCCGCAAACCCAGAAGCTGGGGCACTCACTTTTCCTGCTGGCCGGAATCCGCCGCAGGGGGTCCATCCGGCGCCCTGCATCACCGGGTTCTGCTATGGGCTTCCTGGTCGGCCTCCCATTGTGGGCAATCTTCATAGGGCCCCTTGCCCTGACCTTTCAATATTGTCTCGGTGCCCCCTCATATGTGGGCTTCATCTCCCTTGTTTGTTTTCTTTTCAGCTGGCTGGCCTGCCAGTACTCGGCCCTTGCCAGTTTAGGCAGTCGGCACAGAGCCCGTGCGGGGGCCCCCGCTGCGGCCCGTGTCGCCGCCATGTGGCCGGGGTAACCCCTGTCGGCCATGGGGGGGGCAGGGCCGCGCCCCGGGCCCCCCCTGCCTGAAGTGCTCGTCATGTGGCGGGGTGGTGACGCGTCTTTCCGCAGTGCCATGCTGCTTGTAACGGCCGCCTATGTTCAGGTGCTGCGTGTAGGCCGGACTCGGTGCTCTCCGCCTGCTCTCAGGCAGTAAGGTACGTGTGAGTAACAGGCGCGTACCGGAGCCTCTCCTTCGTCCGGGGGGCAATGCGGATTTTTATTTTTAATCAATCTGGGGCCGTATGAAGGGTTGTTTCTTGAGGTGTAGTGCCGGAGCCCATGTAGATGGCGGCCTGTCGGCCCGGCCCCGCCCCGGCATATCATTTTGGATCCAGCCTTATTGCCACTCAAGGAGGCATGATGTATTGTTAATCAAAGTGGATTACAAGTGCTTGTAGAGCTCTGTTATGATACAGTTGCCATTTTAGCTACTCCCCCAGAAATTTTGCAGTCCTCTAGTTAAGTTGTGTACTGTGTATTATCAGTATGTAATTACGTATGTTGTTCTGAAAGTTGCAATATATTTTTTTTGTGTCAATCTGTATTTTCTTGAGGTATGAGAGGGTACATTACATAATAAAGAAAATGGTAGTTAGAGATGCGTCCGCCATTTTGCGGAGCCTACCGCGTTCAGAGCTGGAACTGTGACAATCAGTAGATTTCGCCTTAAAGTTGCACATCGGGCCAGTGGGGACCAGGACTACCCCCACCGGTCGAAAGGGGGGCCGTGCATGAACAGGATGCTTGTGAGGACGGAGCTATGCGTGGTTCAGGATAGTGGCCACCTCTCCCGACCAGCAAGTCCTTTAGGTCTCACTGGAACCCCAGGGACCTGCAGAGGTTGGTACACCTTAGGTGCAGCACGAAGTAGCCCCTCGGCTCCTCATATACATGGAGCACAAATTGCGTAGACTCAGTTTGTTGGAATTCAAATATTCTGCGTTTTACAGGAGTGAAGTGAGGAGCTCTAACAAAATGCTTCCAGCCTCTTCTTATGTGTGGAGAATGTTGATATTTAATACATCTTTAATAACAAACTTTAGTTGTAAAAAAATAATTACTCTTTAGTTGTAAAAAAATAATTAATTGACTCCCGTGCTCTACATTGAGTTTCATTGATAACCGCCATACCCAGGCTTAACTTTCATGTTGCAGCCTTATGCAACAATTCAATTATTTTCACTTCAATTTAGACTCAATACCCCATAATGGCAAAAAAAAAACCTGAAATATTACATTGACATCAGTATTGACATGGCAGAAACTTGCAGAAGGACAACAATCACTGCAACATTCCCCTGATCTGGCCTTTGTTGCAGACCAGCGAGATGGAAGCCTCTCCTCACTACAAGGCACATGAAAACTCACTTGTAATTTGGAAAAAAAAACACCTAAACAACTCTCAAAGTATGAGAAACATGATGTTCTGCTTTGCTGAAGCAAAATTTCACTATTTGGCTTCAATACAAAGAGTCATGTCTGGATTGCAGCACTTACAAACTGCACAATACTATCATCCCAACGGTAAAGAATAGAGGTGCAGTATCATGCTTTGAGGGTGTTTTCAGTGGTAGGAACTAGTATATTGGACAGGATTGAGGGGAAAGCTAACTACAGCAAGATTCTGAGATATATTTAAAAAGACACTCCACTGCCCTAAAAATAAAATCATTGTTTAGTAGATATTACCCCATAAATTTGCCGTTGGGATATATCTAAAAACAGCATGCCAAAACTGTTGATCTCTTGTCTGCTGCCTTTTCAAGCCCTCCCCTTGTAACCCCGCCCAGACTTTCTGTAGCTTTCCAATCACAGACATCCCAATGCAGCTTAATGAGAAGTTTTTGCAAGGCAGGTGGTCTGGGCAATTGCTGACTCTTGAGTTTAGTTCCACTGAGCTAACCAAACCAGGAAGTAACAGGGCCTGTTGTCTGCCTGAACGCCAGCAGTGTGTAACAAGATTAATTTAAGTAAGTGCCAAATTGAGGAATAATAGACACAATCCCGATCACCTCTTCCTTGGAGGGGGTAAGTGGGAAAGAGTACAGTCTAATGGATTAGTAGCAAAGAAAAGAGAAAACCCAACCTTTATTAAAATCTATAGGATTGAGCCACTAAATACACAAAGGAATCCTTGTAAATGGTATAAAAAGTGTCTAAGAGCCAGGTAAATAATTATTCTCTGGAGGACAGGCAATTCCAGAAATAGACTGAGGGGAATCCCACTCCTATCAATAGGACCAAGATAGGAGATGTAAAGTCTTACCATGGGTTAACAAAAAAAAGGGATCCTAAAAATAGGAGACAACCTCTATCAAAGGCCCTCTTGGAGAAAAAGGGGGCTCCCACCTAAGCATATGTATACCACTGAAAGCAAAAGGAGTAAAAAAAGGAAGGGAAGCTACAACCGATATAGCTCATAACCCACCCAGGGAAGTCCCTACTGATGATAAGTGCCAAATCCAATTGAAACCTGCACTTACTGTAAAACGAAAAAGAGGGCATAGTCTTCACATAGGGATCTGAAGTGTCCATTTAATGAAAATTCAGGACCTCTGACTAAAACAGGACAACAAACCTCATCACACAGCCGAGACAACCAAAGAGAGTCTTAGGGACAACTCTGTGAATGTCCTTTAGTGACCTAACCATAGCCCAGGCTTAAACACATTCAAACATCTCTGGGGAAACATAAAAATGACAGTCCCCATTCAGCTTGCCAGTTTGAGAGGATCTGCATAGGTGAATGACAGGAACTACCCAAATCCAGGTTTGCAAAGCTTGTTGCATCATACCCCAAAAGGCTTTAAAGTTCTGAGTACATTTGTCAATATGTTATTTCACTAATGTTCTGTTTAATATATTTGCAAAAGTGTAAAAAAAACTTTTTTTTTTTTTTGCTTTGTCATTATGGGGTATTAAATGTAGATTATGGGGTATTCATTGTTTTCGGATCTTTTACCTGTTACATTGAATAAAAGGGAATCATGACATGTCACACATGTCATGTGTACTTAAAGGGTTAAAATGAACATTGTAAAAACTGATGTAGCGGAGAGCCGATCTTGCACAGCTATTCTCCACTAGAGATCCCAGAGAGGCTCAGGAACAAGGTGATGTTAAGTCCACAGGCAAGGTTTCCAGCAGGTAAAGTAATACAGCAGTATCCCCATCGCAATCCCAATAACTGGACGACACACAGTTTCAGGAGTAGTCTGACAAGCTTTATTCCACAGTTCCTTATAAAGCCCTCTCCCATGCAAGGGAGGAGGTTCTATCACTTAAGACATTATCCAATCTCTAAGTAGTAACCTCCCACAGATCTCCTCCCCTCCTCTAGCATCATAATCCCCTTATTGTGTACACAGTTTTCCCCGAGTTTTGGATGTACCCTAAATACTTGGGGTACATCCACAAATCCAACATCCCCAGATAGCTCTATTCTGGGGGACCAACATACTTAAAAATTAGCCCATTCGGATGAATGGTTCGTGAGATATGGGGTTCCAAAGATTTGACCGACCGCATGGGTAAAGTATCCGAAAACAGTTCCATGCATTTTGGCCCTGCGGTCGGTCACAAACAAGGGAATGAAAACAGGCGAATTGCCTGTGTTATAGAGCCTGGAGAGGGTTTGAATGAATTCCCTTGTTTATGGGGCTCTTTCTACCGAACGGCGGGTCATTCGGTAGTTTCCATACGAATTTCTGGAAGTATGGAGGTCTCAGCGGTGTTTGCCTAGTCAAGTGTCCGATTTTAGTTCCAGACACTCGACGGCAAAACACCGCTGTTCGGTAGTTTAAGATGGCCGCCGCCACGTGTTTGTTTCCCGAATGGCGGCCACCCAGAGGACAAAGACCACACTGCACTGATTGCCAATTACCTGTTTGCAACATTGTTGCAAACGGTAATTGGAGGCACACTCATTCCTGGGTGGTCTGGTTGTTCGGTAGTTTCATTCCCTTGTTTTATTTGAATGATTCTACCGAACAACTAGAGGAATACAATTCTTTACATACATTTAACTGTCATTATACCCGGATACCATGCTTTCTATACATGTACATACACATTAAACCAGCCATATGACCAAATACACGTATTCTCATACATGTCGTGGGACAGCCCGGTACCAATCCGCTACACTGCTCCCCCTTGCCCACAAGCCGGCATACACAGTCTGATCCAACACGGATCGGCTTGGGGATGTCCGGGGGCTCACGGATCATTTCTCTAAGTCAGTTTGTCTTGACAACCCGTCAGCATTTCCATTCTGCTTACCCGGCCGGTACTGGATATTAAAGTCAAAAGGCTGTAGCGCCAAACTCCAGCGCAGCAGCCTGGCGTTGTCTCCAGCCACCCGGTTCAGCCAGACTAACGGGTTGTGATCCGTGAGCAAGGAAAAGGGCTGTCCATATAAATAGGGTTGTAGCTTCTTTAGGGCCCACACCACAGCCAGGCATTCCTTTTCGATGGCGGCGTAGCTTACTTCTCGAGGTAACAGTTTGCGACTGATGTAAGCCACTGGATGTTCCCCGCCATCGGCCCCGACTTGACTCAGTACTGCCCCCAATCCAAACATAGAAGCGTCTGTGTGAACAAGAAAACGTTTAGTTGGATTGGGAGCTGCCAAGACAGGGGCATTTATCAGTGCATTTTTCAATTGTTGGAATGCCTGCTCACACTCCGGGGTCCAGTTTACTTGGCGGGGAAGGTTCTTACGGGTCAGGTCAGTGAGGGGTTTGGCCAGGGCGCTATAATTGGGAACAAACTTCCGGTAATACCCTGCTGTCCCTAGAAACGCTAAAACCTGGGTCTTAGTCCTAGGGGTGGGCCACTGGGCTACAGCCTCTACTTTGGCGGGTTCGGGTTTCTGTTTACCGCACCCTACTCTATGTCCCAGGTATTGTACCTCAGCCATTCCGATACTACACTTGGCCGGCTTCAAGGTCAAACCTGCTTCCCTTATCCTATCTAGTACAGCTCCGATGTGAGCTAAGTGTTCCTGCCACGTATTGCTAAAAATAGCAATATCGTCCAGGTAGGCACATGTATAGTCCTGGAATCCATCTAGGAGTCGATCCACCATCCTTTGGAAGGTGGCTGGGGCGTTTTTCATCCCAAATGGCATGACCTTAAACTGGTACAAGCCAAATGGGGTGACAAAGGCCGACTTCGGGATGGCGTCTGGGGCCAGGGGGATTTGCCAATACCCTTTACACAAGTCAATAGTGGTGAGGTATTGGCCCCTGGCCATTCTGTCCAGTAACTCGTCTATCCGGGGCATCGGATAGGCGTCAGATACAGTCTTCTCGTTCAATCTCCTATAGTCCACGCAGAAGCGGGTCGTACCGTCTCGCTTTGGTACGAGGACTACAGGAGATGCCCAAGGACTGTCTGAGGGTTCAATCACCCCCAGTTGGAGCATTTCGTCGATCTCCTTACGCATGTTTGCCCGCACCGCTTCTGGGATGCGGTAGGGAGTCTGGCGCATGGGTAGTTGCCCTGGGGTCTCGACCCGGTGAGTTGCCAGAGGCGTGTATCCAGGTACATTAGAGAACGTGTCGCGTTTCTCTTCCAATAGTTGCTGTACCTCGATCCGCTCCTGTGGGCTCAGCCGATCTCCCAGCGCAACCTCCCCTAAATCTCCGGACAGCTGCCCATCCCCCAGCAAATCGGGGAGGGGTAAGCTGTCAAACTCTTCCGTGTTAGGGGCACAGATGGCGGTTACCTCCTCAGTACGCTCGTGGTAGGGCTTCAGCATGTTCACATGGAGCATGCGTCGCCCCCCAGTCCCTGTGCAGGGGCCGATAATATAGGTGGTATCGCATCTTTGCTCCACCACCTTATATGGGCCCTGCCAGGCGGCCTGTAACTTATCATGTCGGACAGGTTTTAAAATTAGTACCTTCTGCCCGACCTGAAAGCTACGGTCCCTGGCTCCCCGATCATACCATGTACGCTGGCGGGTCTGGGCCTCCTGAAGGTTTTCCCTTACCGTCTTGGTCAACGCTTCTAGGCGGTCCCGAAAGGCCAACACATATGGTAGGATGGGAGTGCCATCTGTGCTCCGGTCTCCCTCCCAATGCTCTCTAATAAGATCTAATGGGCCTCGGACCCTCCTTCCAAACAATAATTCAAACGGGGAGAACCCTGTGGATTCCTGCGGCACCTCCCGGTATGCGAATAGGAGGTGCGGCAGGAATCGTTCCCAGTCCTTGTGGGTCTCTGCGAAGGTTCGGAGCATCTGCTTCAAGGTACCATTGAATCGTTCGCAGAGCCCGTTCGTCTGGGGGTGGTAAGGGGCACTGATAATAGGCTTAATGCCACAGATCCTCCAGAGGTGTTGGGTGAATTCTGCGGTAAACTGGGTACCCTGATCCGAGATAATCTCCCTGGGTAATCCCATCCGGGAGAATATCCGCATGAGGGCATCCGCGACCGTCTCAGCGTGGATGTTGGTCAGAGCCACTGCTTCTGGATACCTGGTGGCATAATCTACGACCGTTAAAATATACAGTTTTCCTGACGGGCTAACTTTATTGAGGGGGCCTATCAGATCCACCGCTATTCGGCTAAAAGGTTCCTCTATTATGGGTAAGGGGTGAAGTTTAGCCTTCCTGCGATCCCCCCTTTTTCCCACTCTCTGGCAGGTATCGCAAGTCGTGCAATATCTGCGTACTTCCTGGCTAATCCCTGGCCAGAAGAAACTCTGGGTTAGTCTGTATCTGGTGCGACTAACCCCTAGATGTCCGGATAGCGGAATATCATGCGCTATCCGGAGTAATTCCGCCCGGTACCGCTGTGGTACCACTAATTGTCTCCTCGCTATCGGGTCTAACCCCGTAATCTGTTTGGTTGTTTCCCTGTACAAAAGTTGTTTATCCCAGATAAACTTCTCTCCCTCCGCCCCGGGGGAACCCGTGCCAACCTTGTCCCTATACACCTGAAGCGTGGGGTCTGTTGCGACTTCAGCTACAAATTCGTTAGGTGGAGCCCAGGGGACACATTCTAGAGGGGGGTTAGGGTTGCTTACCTGGACCTCCGGCAGTGTGTTGTGGTCCTGGGTGCGGGCCTGTTGTCGGGTGACTACAGGGTTGACCTCTCCTGTGGTGGGCGACTGGGGCTCAAAAGCAGAAGTGAGCCTCCCCAGATCGTTCCCCAATAAAACCTCCGCCGGTAAATGTGGCATCAACCCCACCTCCACTTCCCCTGCCCCCGCTCCCCAATGTAAATGTACCCTTGCTGTAGGTAGCCGGTACACTGCTCCCCCAGCTACCCGGACGGCAACAGTTTTGTTCAGTTTTGCCTGATCTGAAATCAGGTGGCTCTGTACCAAAGTGATGGTGGCTCCCGAATCTCGTAATCCCCGGACTGCTGTACCATTCAGATATACCGTCTGTCGATGGTGCCGTAGATTATCCACATTGGCCTGGACCGGATCTGCCTCGTGCAGTACCTCCCATTGTTCCACAGTAGTAATGGGGACTGCGGAACCATACGGGGTGGTGACTAGGTCCTGGTAGTGGTGGGCTGCGGCCGCCCTGGGTGGAGGTCGGCCTGGACGAATCCTGGTGGAACGGTCCCGTAGCTGTGGGTATTCCCTTTTATAATGTCCCCACTTCTGGCAGTGATGACAGGGGCCAGCGGTGGGTTGTCGGAACCGGGGCTGTGCAGCGGGTGGTGGTGGTGGTGGTAGCGGTCTCGGTGGAGCTGGGGTGTAGGTGTTTCCCCCAAATGTTTTGAAGGTTGCTTTTGGAGCTGCAGGTTTTTGTGACCTGCGTGCATCCAGGTAGTCATCCGCTTTCCTAGCAGCCTCGGTAAGGGAAGTAGGGTTTCTGTCCCTTACCCATTCCTGGACCTCATTGGTTACTCCCGCATAGAACTGCTCCATCAGCAACATCTGTATTACATCCTCCATAGAACGTGCCTTGCTAGCTTGCACCCACCCGAGCGCTGCCCCCTGTAATCGGCATGCCCACTCTGCGTGCGAGTCCTTCTCTGTTTTCTTTAGATCCCGGAACCTCCGCCGGTATGCCTCGGGTGTTATAGCATACCTGGCGAGTATAATTTCTTTCACTTTATTGTAATTCCTTATTTCGTCATTAGGTACAGTCCGATATGCCTCTGCTGCCCTCCCGGTTAACCTTCCGGCCAAAATAGGTACCCAGTCCTCTGCGTTAATTTTATGCAGTGCACACAGTCTTTCAAAGTCTTGCAGGAAAGCGTCTATATCTTCCTCTGCCTCCACATATGTTTTAAAAGCCTGGTATGGTATTTTAGGCTTACCTTCCTGTGGCACATTAATTGCAGAGCTTTGTTCTGGTGCTTGGGTCCTTAGGATGAATTCTTGTACCTCGGCCATTGTCCTGGTAACAATTTCTGTTGGGGGGTTTTCCCCATAAAAGGATAGCCTGAACTGAACCTGCCTCTGGAATTCCGATCCTTGTGGTGTTCCTCCCGGCTCCCTCTGTGCCGGAACTGAATCGCCCTCCATTCTGTACTCTGCCATGAGTTCTGTAACAAGTACTGCTTTCTTCTTATTGCTGGCTTGTATACCCCTTGCCTCTAGGAGGTCCTTTAGCGTGGAGCGTTTTAGCGCAGAAAAATCAATCTCCATCCGTACTCCATTTACGCTTGTTCCTCTGTGAGTTTGGATCCCAGCGCTGCCAACCAATGTAGCGGAGAGCCGATCTTGCACAGCTATTCTCCACTAGAGATCCCAGTGAGGCTCAGGAACAAGGTGATGTTAAGTCCACAGGCAAGGTTTCCAGCAGGTAAAGTAATACAGCAGTATCCCCATCGCAATCCCAATAACTGGACGACACACAGTTTCAGGAGTAGTCTGACAAGCTTTATTCCACAGTTCCTTATAAAGCCCTCTCCCATGCAAGGGAGGAGGTTCTATCACTTAAGACATTATCCAATCTCTAAGTAGTAACCTCCCACAGATCTCCTCCCCTCCTCTAGCATCATAATCCCCTTATTGTGTACACAGTTTTCCCCGAGTTTTGGATGTACCCTAAATACTTGGGGTACATCCACAAATCCAACATCCCCAGATAGCTCTATTCTGGGGGACCAACATACTTAAAAATTAGCCCATTCGGATGAATGGTTCGTGAGATATGGGGTTCCAAAGATTTGACCGACCGCATGGGTAAAGTATCCGAAAACAGTTCCATGCATTTTGGCCCTGCGGTCGGTCACAAACAAGGGAATGAAAACAGGCGAATTGCCTGTGTTATAGAGCCTGGAGAGGGTTTGAATGAATTCCCTTGTTTATGGGGCTCTTTCTACCGAACGGCGGGTCATTCGGTAGTTTCCATACGAATTTCTGGAAGTATGGAGGTCTCAGCGGTGTTTGCCTAGTCAAGTGTCCGATTTTAGTTCCAGACACTCGACGGCAAAACACCGCTGTTCGGTAGTTTAAGATGGCCGCCGCCACGTGTTTGTTTCCCGAATGGCGGCCACCCAGAGGACAAAGACCACACTGCACTGATTGCCAATTACCTGTTTGCAACATTGTTGCAAACGGTAATTGGAGGCACACTCATTCCTGGGTGGTCTGGTTGTTCGGTAGTTTCATTCCCTTGTTTTATTTGAATGATTCTACCGAACAACTAGAGGAATACAATTCTTTACATACATTTAACTGTCATTATACCCGGATACCATGCTTTCTATACATGTACATACACATTAAACCAGCCATATGACCAAATACACTTATTCTCATACATGTCGTGGGACAGCCCGGTACCAATCCGCTACAACTGAGAAGGATAAATAATAATTCCACACTTACAGTATTACTTATACTGATAAAAAAAATCCAACGAATAACAGAAACGTAACGTTTTATAATAATTGTCGATAATATGAGACAGCACTACCCTGCACCAATTAAAGCTGCATTTAAATGTAAATAGGATTATACAATTTTTAATGACAGACATCTAATGAATAACATCTGTTATGGCATTTGCTTAATCACAAAACACATCTCGATATGATAGAGCAATTATAAAAAATGCTAGACTGAATTTTATCTAAGAGGATCTCTTTTCAAACTTAACAGATTTTTAAGGTTAAGTCAATAACCAGCTAGTTGTACTGACTGCAGACTAATATGCAGAAATTGCACAAACAGAGTTATTCACTAAACACCGGGTTTTGTATCAGTGGACAAAAAAACAATGAAAAAGATTGCATTCTGACCTCAATGGGAATTTTCATATAGGTTTGGGAAGATTAACAAAGCACCAATAATTTAAAAAAATTTAAATGTATTTGTTGCATTCAGATGCATGTGAGCATGGCTTCTGAAAATTGAGAACTAGCATCCCAATTTAGCAACATCCACAGGTGTTTACTACCAATTCTCCCCACAATCACGCTGCTTACTTATGCCCCCCAAGAAACAGAAGAAAATGTCAGGTGAGCATAAATCCTCCACTCCCATGGGGAAAAAATGTCGACAAGGCAACAAGAGGACACTGTCACCTCTTTTGGATACCCCCTCCGAATCTGACATCTTAGATTGGTTGTCTGAAACATTCCCAGTATTGGAATGCAAACTACATGACATGCTCCAATCCCTCTAATCTATGCCCCAAACCAACCGTTGGAACATTACAACAAACATCCACAAAGAGATACCTGGGAGATTAGACCTTGCATTTGGAGGGCCGGATGGAAGAGTTCTGCAGCTCACAACGAGAAAATTGATTGCTTCTCTGCTCCACGGGAAAATCATAGTCCTCTTGCATTTTTCCACACCAACGAGGCCTTAATGGGAGCAACAATGTGGTTGAAGGTGTGCCCTGTCCCCTCCCGGCACTCTCCATTTATGCTGACATCTCAGTGACCACACTAGTTAGAAGGAGGGAGTTATCTGAAGTTACAAAGTGCCTACTGGCCCATTTGATTTCTTACTGTTGGAGTTATCTAACCAAGATATTGGTTTGGAGAGGAGGGGCCTTCACACCTTAGCCACCCCAGTGGCAGGTTTAAGACCCTAAAGTTCTGAAGGCGGTTCACCACAGTCTACAGCGGGCTCATCATACAATTCATGTTGGCTACCCAGGCACATGGGTGGTTTGGTGCCAGATATAAAAAATACCATATAGCCTCAGTCTTGGCCCAAGTAATTACCCTGATCAAAGCTCCTGTTACACCTCTATGGTACATAGTCGAGAAAGAAATCATGCTTGATAAGGACATTATGAAATTATTGTGGTTGCGACGCAACTCAAAGTCTCTCTACAACTAGACACTCAGTGTTGGTGATGCGGCATAGTGCCAATGCTCCATTTCTTTTGGCACTGCTCAGGGCCTCAGAATTCTTGGGAGAAGTACAATCATAGATTAAAACAGTGTGCAGGTCTCTTCTACCACTAGAACACAACTCAATACGTTTGACACACAGGTACAAGGACCAAGGAAAGATTTAATATGACATATTATAACCGCCACAGTCACCTCTATAGCCCACTCATGGAAGTCCGTGCAGCCCAGTATCCAAGCAGTAGTCTCAAGACTTAGAACTACTAGGAAATAGGGTGAACAAATTACACAATTTCTCAAAGCTATGTGTAGATTGGTTCTCTGGGTAATACTTATATGTCAATAGGTCTCCCCCAAAAAGATGAGAAGTTTAGATACCAAAGCCTTTACCGTGATATTAATTAGTCATGGCCTTATACTCTATTAGTTACTAATACCCTTAATTACTAATACCCTTAAGGACATAAGCAATTTTAGCTGTTTGTGTTCACACACAATTTGCATCTCTGTCATTTATTGCACCAACACATATACCGTTTTTAAGAGGGCAAACATGGTTTTAATTTGATGTCACATATACGCAGATACATTCTTATTAATTATAAAAAAGCCCCCAAAAAATTAAACCCCTTATATTCTGTACTTCCCAACATTTCTGCATCAGATGACACAAATATGTTTGCCATACATTTGCTTTACTCGTAGTGTCGTAACAGATATATTACATATATATTATACTTAATGTAATTGTTCACATGCAGTTGTGCTTAAAAGTTTGCATATCCTGGCAGAAATGTTGGCAATGATTTTGAAAATATGAATGATCATCCAAAAAAACTATTTTTATTTAAGGATAGTGATCACATGAAGCCATTTATTATCACATAGTTATTTGGCTCCTTTTTAAATCATAGTTATAAGAGCCCTGATAAATTATATAAGAGCCCTGATCAAAATTTTTCATAACCTTGGATGTCTGGCCTTGTTACAGACACTCAGGGTGACACACACAGGTTGAAATGGCAATTCAAGGTTAATTACCCACACATGTAGCTTTTTAAATTGCAATTATTATCTGTGTATAAATGGCCAATGGATTTGTTAGCTCTCACATGAATGCAGGCTAGATACTGAACCATGGGGAGCAGAAAAGAACTGTCAAAAGACTTGCGTAACAAGGTAATGGAACTTTATAAAGATGGAAAGGGATATAAAAAGATATCCAAACCTTGGAAGTGCCAGCTGCTACTGTTTAGTCACTTATTAAAAAGTGGAAAATTTGTGGACAAGACCAAAACAGAGCTTTATGGTCACAAACATAAGCACTATGTTTGGAGAGAGGTCAACAAGGCCTATAGTGAAAAGTATACCATCCCCACTGTTAAGCATGGTGGTGGCTCATTCATGTTTTGGGGGGGAGGAAGAGAGTTAAAAAATTGATGTCAAAATGAATGCAGCATGTTATCAAAAAATGCTGTCAGACAATTTGTATTCTTCTCCAAGAAGGCTGTGCATGGGCCAAGGCCAAGTTGACCCTCCGGTGGTTACAGCAGAAAAAGGTTAAGGTTCTGGAGTGGCCATCACAGTTTACTGACCTTGATATCATCTAGACACTCTGGGAAGATATCAAACGTGCGATTCATGCAATACAACCAAAGACTTTGGAGGCCAAGATGAATGGGCAGCTATACCACCTGCAAGAATTATGGGCCTCATAGACAACTATTACAAAAGACGGCACACTGTCATTGATGCTAAATGGGGCAATACACAGAACTATGATGATTAAGAACTAAGGATATGCAGACTTTTGAACAGGAGTCATTTAATTTTTTCCTTTGTTGACAAGGTTTGTTTTATTATTGTGCTATTCTGTTATAACCTACAGTTGAATATGAACCCCATAAGAAATAAAAGAAATTCAGGCGCTGCCTGTCAAGTTGCTCAAATCCGACCTGGCTCACCTTCAAAAAGCAATAGGCGATTTTATATGGCAAAACCGCAGACACAGGATCTCCAGGAATATATTATATAGACACAAGCAAAGGGGGGGGGGGGTGGGGCCTGCCACACCTCTACTCATACTACCTAGCGGCACAACTGGCACAGGTCGCGATGTGGCACGCTCCCCTAGAGATGAGAAGATGGGTAGACCTGGAGTCACTCATGACAGGGACCGACCTCCCACAGTATCACATGTGGGTATGCAGAGAAGATAGGCCTATCCTGAGAACGACTTGCCCAGCCATACTGAACTCCCCTGACCATTTGGGACACCTATGCCCACAGGTATAATCTAACATCAAAATTGTCCCCCCTGATCCCCATACTGAGGAACAGGGCATTCCCTCCAGGCTAAGCATCTAGGGAATTCACTAACTTGGAGACAGCAGGGATCCAGAGGATCTGCCATATGTATGAACATAAGAAACTAGTCCCCTTCGACCAACTCCAACAGAGAACGCACCTCACCCCCCACAGATTTCTTCCGTTATATACAGCTAAGAGACTATGTCCAGCAGTCGGACGTGAGACAGGCAGCGACAGGCCCCCTGACATTTTTCGAAAGAATGTGTCTAAATGAATCCACGCGGAAGGGCTTAATAACCACAATGTACTCACACATATGCTCAGAAACAAAGGAGTGGGGACCACTGACATACACAGAGGCATGGGAAAGAGACCTGGGGGAGGTACTGGAGGGAGAGGAATGGAGGGACATCTGGGAGGCAAACCATAAGGTATCCATATGTGTAACACTACAGGAGCAATCCTACAAAACAATGTTTAGGTGGTACACCACCCCAGTCACACTACATCGCATGAGACAAACACCCACTGATGACTGTTGGAGAGGTTGTGGACATAGGGGTACATATCTCCACATGTGGGGGGAATGTCCCAAAGCTCAAGCATTCTGGGCAAAGATACACCAAGTATTGAATGGAATCTTCCACAAGGCACCCAACCTAAACCCGTGGACATACCTCCTGAACAGACCCATAGATAACTGGACGAGAGAGGAACAAAAATTAATCCATAAAATAACGCTGGCAGCTAGGAGATCGATGGCGCAAACCTGGTTACAGGCAGATTTACCCACCACCCAGAGAGTAATAGGTAACATAAAATAGGTCCATCTAATGGATAGCCTAACTGTCAGACTGAGAGGGAATACACCTAAATTTGACAAATTGTGGGAGCCTTGGCACAACTATGCCCTTCCCACTCCCCCCTAGAACAACGGCCTAACGAAAGATTGATAACAATTAACAAAAACATGCCGCACTTGGACGTCGCATATGACCCACCTCCCCGCCCCTCCTCCTCCCTCCCCCCCCCCTCTTGTCCTCTCTCTCTTTTCTTTCTATTCCCCTCTAAGTCCTCCTGTCCCTGTACATTAGGGACGGGGAGAACATGAGGGTCCTATTTATAAAATCCAGAGCAATAGTGAATAACCACACAACACAACTCAAAACATGATCTGTACTCAAATCGAGTTGCAAGATGAGTACACGGAAACACACACACGGTTGAGTTCATGTTGAGGGACAAGACGAACCTGTCTATTATGTTACGTTCCGTAATGTTATGTTTTCTAATGTTTTCTAATGGTTACACCTACACAAGGCAAAGAAGAAATAAAGGAAAAACCCCTTGATGGACTGTGATAAAGATGGCATCAATGCCCGTGAGGACTTGTCACAGCATATCTGTACAGCTAGCAATGATGCACTTACACTGAATATGTTTGGTGGCTTCTGCGTAAGCCCGCACAATGCTGTCATGTCACTTTGTCCGCCAAGATGCAAAAATAAAGTACTTAAAAAAAAAAAAAGAAATAAACGACATGTGTTTTGCCTGCTCACTCGTGTTTTCTTTAAAAATGGTGCATATATTACCAATTCCCCAAGGGTATACAAGCTTTTGAGCACAACTCTATGTGTATGATATAGATAGAGTAACATCACTATCCTGTAACATAATGATTGAATACTGAAGCTGATGTAAATGTTATATCTCTATAAGGCTATTTTGTCTTTTTCACCGTCTCCAAATACTACCAACAAAAACACCACTTTCATTTTAGTACCTAAAGCCTGAAAAGCCTACCTGTGTGGTCACCTCATGAAAACCAAGCATACAGATTTCTTTATAAATCCTTAAATCTCTTCTTACTTGTACAGCATTGCACATATTCGCTGCCAAACTCTCTAATTTGATACAAATCCATTCATTTATCACAAGATATGATTAGCTTGATTATGGTGCTTGTGTTCAAACACCAAGGTAGTTTGGCAGCAGTTCAATATGACTGGAAAGTTTCACTGTTATTTGGTATATTTCTGTGCAATTCAGACTATAGTGTTCTATATAATAAATAGACAGCCATAATTGCTGTACCAGCTATGTTTTTGTTATTAGAAATGCATTTTACTGGGGGGCGGAGCCTAACTGCCAAGCAGGACAGACGTGCTGTGAATCAGCTCCTGCACAAAGCGACAAAACTGGGGATAAATACCCCGAAAACAGACACGGAGGGCACACAACGAGTCAAGGGACCCAAGGGGCATCGAATGAACCTACAAACAAGATTTACACTGCCCAGGAACCCGACCAACAGCACATGGGGCCTACATGCGACCGAGCCAGGGAGAGGCGGCCGATCTCCTGGATGGTAAAGCCGAGTACAGCCCCCTATGCACACTCGCCTCCTTCCCTCCACCCCCCCTCTGGACCGGTGGGGGTCATCCCGGTCCACACGCAACTCAAATAGCAAGCAGCACAAGCCTGACCCTAAACTGCAAGGCTGCAGCCCCTTACAGAGTGCAACTAAAATGGCAGCCGGCGATGCGACTCACATGGCGAGCACACACTCGGCACAAATGCCAAGGAAAGCACCCCTACAGAAGCTAGAGGCGATACTGAACCGCTTCTGGGACACACTCATGAAGCGGCAACAAGCAGCCCGAACCATGACACCTGCACCACCGACGCTGGGTAAGCGGACCCGCGGACGGCGGGGAGTGGAGGGAATGCCCTCGGGCACAACGTCGCCTCAACTACTTATCCACACGCAATCTAGCCCACCCGGGCTGCAGGCCGAAGGGCAGAAAGCCCCAAAGCACCAGCCACACTGGCGGAGGAACAAGATACACAAGTGACAGGAAAAGACCAGCTCCCCCGTCACTCCCGCACGTGGAGGCAACCCGGACCCTAGCGGTAACCGAGTTAGTGGCAAGAAAGTGCAGGCCTCCAAGCCAGCCTGGGGCGGGAGGGACACCTCCACAGACACCCGCGCAGCGGCGAGAAGCAGAACCCCAGCGCCGGACGTACACTACTTTTGCAAGGAAGGTATCGGGTGAAAGAGACTCTGACAGGGGGCCAGTGAACTCGCTACAAAGGGACACTGAAGAAATGCCAACCCCCCCAATATAGCACCGACCAGCATAAGCTATGCTCTTATAATATTTTTGGTTTATAATATTTTTGTTTTTTTCTCAGCATTAGACTTACCTACTGTTCTCTCTACATATAGTGGGGCTCAAGGTACATTAAGCTTAGTGGTCCAATATATCAGTGTAACCTTGCAAGTCTCCATATGCCACTTTATCACGCTGCTATTGTGTCTTAAGCCTCAGTCCATAACATGTGTAAAAAGCTTGTCAATTTTATTATTTTCTATTAGTCGTAACACAAGACCTGCAAATCCCATTATAAGCATAAGTATACTTATTCATGTTACTCGAAGTTATATGCATACCTAACCTAGCATGTCATAGTATTCTAAATACAAAAATGTGCAAGATATCTCCAAGCCATGTTTCTGTTACATCAAATGAAAATAGAGCTTGTGGAAGCTATTGTGGCTGTGCAAGCACTGTTGTAATTCTTATGCACAACAAAAATAAAAAATTCAAAAAAAGAAATGCATTTTACTACAAAAAAATAGTTATTTAGGTGTCTCTCCTGCAGAAAATCTTTGGAATCCAGTGATGATTAAAGCAACCAGGAAATTGCTTTTACTAAAAATATTACTTTTTTTTCATAAAGCATAGCTTATTTGAATGGTAACGTTAAGCAATATAACCAATACAACTCGTTATAGTGGTTATGGCACTATAAGTTCTTTACTATTAAACTAATATTTTTTGTCAAACAGTTTGATAAAACTATGGTGTTTCCTGGCATCAAACCAAGTTTGTCTGCTCAGATAATGCTTAGGATTCACTTAATTCTGTTCATCCTTGGAGGTGCCAAAAATGATATAATATAGAATGTCTGGGAGTCAAGCAGTGCTTCTTGTTGTCACACACAGGGCCGCCATCAGGGGGTGACAACCATGACTGTTGTCACGGGCCCGGCGGCCCTGGGGGGCCCGGACTGCTCTGGCAGTCCTGGGCCCCACTTTCCCTCTCTGCACACATAGATCGCGAATATCGCGATCTATGTGTGCAGCCGCGGGCCCCTGGCTCCCTGTTACCGCAGAGGGGGCCCAGGCAGCACACAGCCTCTTCTCCTCTCTGCTAATAACTCTCGCGAGACCCGGTTGCCATGGCAACGCTCCGCGGGTCTCGCAAGAGTTATTGGAGGAGAGAAGAAGCTGTGTGCTGCCTGGGCCCCCTCTGCGGTAACAGGGAGCCGGGGGGGAGAGGGCCCACCGGACCACCAGGGATGGAATCTCCCCCCCACCGGACCACCAGGGATCATGGAATCTCCCCCCCCCCAATCTGGACAAAGGTAAGCAGGGAGGGGGGAGAAACCATTTAATTATTTTATTTTTTTTTAAATGTATGTGAAAATGCCCCTTCCTCCCCCTCCCCCTCCCCCCAGATTGCACACTTGCACACACACTGCATACACTGACACAACACACACACTACATACACTGACACAACACACACTGCATACACTGACACAACACACACACACTACATACACTGACACAACACACACACTGCATACACTGACACAACACATACACTGACACAACACACACACTGCATACACTGACACAACACACACTCTGCATACACTGACACAACACACACACACACTACATACACTGACACAACACACACACTGCATACACTGACACAACACATACACTGACACAACACACACACTGCATACACTGACACAACACACACTGCATACACTGACACAACACACACTCTGCATACACTGACACAACACACTCTGCATACACTGACACAACACATACACTGACACAGCATACACTGACACAACACACACACTGCATACACTGACACAACCCACTCTGCATACACTGACACAACACACTCTGCATACACTGACACAACACACACACACTACATACACTGACACAAAACACACACTGCATACACTGACACAACACACACTGCATACACTGACACAACACACACACTGCATACACTGACACAACACACACACTGCATACACTGACACAACACACATACTGCATGCACTAATACAACACACACTGCATACACTAATACACTAATACAATACACTACACACACTGCATTCACTAATACAACATGCACTCTGCATACACTACACACTAACACACTCACTACATCCACTATACTGACACACACTCTGCATTCACTACACTAACACACACTCTGCATCCACTACACACTAACACACTCTCTGCATTCACTACACATTAACACTCTGCATTCACTACACTAACACACACTCTGCATCCGCTACACAGTAACACACTCTGCATTCACTACACTAACACACACTCTGCATTCACTACACACTAACACACTATCTGCATTCACTACACATTAACACTCTGCATTCACTACACTAACACACACTCTGCATCCGCTACACAGTAACACACTCTGCATTCACTACACTAACACACACTCTGCATCCACTACACACTAACACACTATCTGCATTCACTACACATTAACACTCTGCATTCACTACACTAACACACACTCTGCATCCGCTACACACTAACACACTCTAACTAACACACACTATGCATTTAATACACACTAACACGCACTCTGCATTCACTAAACTATGCACACACTCTGGATTCACTATACTGACACACACACTCTGCATTTACTACAGTAACATACACTCTGCATTAACTGTACACACAGCATCCACTACACAACATCCTGTATTCACAGTACACACAATACATCCACCACAAATTGAAACACTCTGCATTCACTATACACAGACACTGCGTCTAATACACACACTACATCCACTACAGACACTGCATCCGCTAAACACATTTCATCTAGTACATACAAACACTACATCCACTACACAAACACACACTACATCACTGTACACACACTACATCCACTACTCAAACACTCTCTGCATTCACTACACATTAACACTCTACATTCACTACACTAACACACACTCTGCATCCACTACACACTAACCCACTCTCTGCATTCACTACACATTAACACACACTCTGCATTCACTACACATTTACACACACTCTGCATTCACTGCACTAACACACACACTACATTCATTACACTGACACACACTGCATTCACTACATTGACACACTCTGCATTCACTACACTGACACACTCTGCATTCACTACACTGACACACTCTGCATTCACTACACACTAACACACACTCTGCATTCATTACACACTAACACACACTCTGCATTCACTAAACTATGCACACACTCTGCATTCACTAAACTATGCACACACTCTGGATTCACTATACTGACACACACTCTGCATTAACTGTACACACAGCATCCACTACACAAACATCCTGTATTCACAGTACACACACTACATCCACCACAAATTGAAACACTCTGCATTCACTATACACAGACACTGCGTCTAATACACACACTACAGACACTGCATCCACTAAACACATTTCATCTAGTACATACAAACACTACATCCACTACACAAACACACACTACATCACTGTACACACACTACATCCACTACTCAAACACACTCTGCGTTCACTATGCACACTGCATCCGCTACACAAACACACACTCTGCATTCACTGCACAAACAGTATCTAATACACACAAACACTACATCCATTACACACATTCTTATTCAATTCCACTATACACACCACATTCAGTCCTGCATCAATGTCAGCGGACTAGGTAGGGCGTGGGTGGGCCCGGGAGGGAGCGGGCGGGGGGGGGGGGGGGAGCCCAGACTTTGTGCTTTGTCAGGGGCCCCAAAATTTCTGATGGCAGCCCTGGTCACACAACAATGTTACAACAGTAAACACTACTTCTCACTACTATATGTGTATAATGCACATTTCACACATTATAATTGATATATGCATTACATTAATCATCTTATTTATGCTTAGCTGACTTTTTTTTACAATGTTTGCACTTTTTTTGTTCAGGTTAGTATCGGATGCCCAGAAAAGATGGAGCCTATTACAAAGATTTCACATATCCCTCCAAGCCGATGGGCGCTGTCTTGCAGTCTGTGTAAGGAATGTACTGGTACTTGCATTCAGGTATGAGAAAAGTCCTTTTTTTTTTTTTTTTTTTATTCAATAGAACAATACGTCTTTATTGTCATTTTTTTCCAGCACATACACATCATTGATCACAAGAAACATGAAAAGCATGGGAATGTCAGCATATGAATATCAATAAAAAAAAAGGGCCTCTGAGAAAAGAAATAGAAACAATAGAAATGTATGAAAGGAGGGTCTTTAATGAGAAACCTGTCCCCAGAGAGTTTTCTTAGCTCTATCAGAACAAGGGACAACTCTGTCAAAGAAGCAATGTGTCCTTGCAATTCAGATAGTCCTCATAGAAACTGATGACTGTAGATATAGTTATTCTGCAGAGAGAGGAAAAATCTACATTCATTCAAATGTGCAAATGTTTCTAGGAATTAACATACAAACAGTTGATCAGTGAGTAGTAAACATGAAGAATAATTGTTTGAAAATATGCTAGTCATTTCACATTAAAGCTTCTGTCACCTTCTAGTATGCAAAGACTCTCGGTGGTGACATTGCTGTTTGATTTTTGGTAAACTACGGGTGCAGGGTAAGGTAGGTTTTCCTTAACTGAACTTGCCCCTTGAAGCCACAGGCTTCTTAATCAAATGTACCCTCTTAAGCACTTGGAGCTTCACTGGTGCCGATGTCAGTGCTGTAATCTCATCCATAGACAAAACCTTTTTTTCATCTGCCATCACGAGTGATGACTGGGGGCTTGACAGCGCAAGTAGCTCCTTTCTTTTTGTCAAGCCTTGTCAAGTGTTGAAAAAAAAAAACATATGGAAAAGTAGTCCCGACTTCATGTCATGCAATGTCTTTTGACTGCATTGGAATTTCAAGGGAGGTGGGGTTACATATACGGTTCAATCTAACTGTTGTCGCTTTCAACTCAAACTTTGTCGTTCTCTACTCTACTAGGAAGTACCGTCTATACTAGTCTATAAGTCGAATGCAGTTTTTTTACAAACAATTGTGAAATATGCTATGACTCGTGAAAAAGTCGAGGGTACGTTATTCAAATGGAATTGTCCGGCTTCTGTTCGTTTCCTGAACAGACTTTGTGTGGCCCCTTGTTAACACCTCGTAATCACAGACCACCCCTGGCTGATAACCACAAACAAACATTCCCTGGGTGGCCGCCATTCGTATATATGAACGCACGTGTTGTCTCTTGAATGCAAGCAGCGGTACATGGTCATTTACGGTATGGATCTCAGCTACGCGAACCCCGCAGAAACTTGTACCCCTGCCCATTCGACTTGCCAACCAGCTAGGAGAACGGCATTTGGCAGTTGACATTGCCTCGCATTCAACTCCTGAACGCCATACAAAATTCTATTGAAAATTAGCACTGACCCATGGATAAGTCGACTCTGTGTTTTAAAATTAAGTTTAAGACTAAAATGTCTCAACTATGCAATTATTTTGTGTCATTTTAAACAAGTGTTAAAAATAACTAAAAGAGTTGATTGTTTGTGCATGTGTCAACCATTACAAAATTGTGATGCGTATCTTGGCTTTAGTTAACCTAATAAAAATTTTCAACCAACAATTTTAGCTACAAATGTTCCATTCCAGTACATTTGCACTAATTTGTTAATATTTATACTACTCTATTAATTTGGATAACATTTTTAATAATATATTAAAATAGACTACTTGTATGTGCATGGTCAGATTATGGCAGTTGAGATCTCACTTACATTCAACTCTGGGATTATCTTTAAAACAAGTCTTTGAGGAGCCAACTCGTAAGGTGGCCATACTAGGTTTAGTGTTAACAAATGAAGATTTGGTATCAGATATTATTGTTGGTGAAAGTTTAGGATCTAGTGATCACAAGTTGGTGTGGTTAATTATAAAAACAGGGACTGACATACAAAAACAAAAGTTAGAAAACAGACTTTTCTAAAATTAGAATATGCATAAAGGAGTTGTAGCAAAACCCCTCTTTGATTTGCAGTAGTTATGGTGTTTTTGTTCCATCCTATAGTGATTATGGTGTGGGCCTCCTTGCTAATGTTTTATTTCCACCTAGTACCTGCTCCTAGACTTCGTTTTCCCTTGCCATAGCTGGATTTTATATGCTTCCTGAGGTGTTCGTTAGTTGGTTCGGTAAATAAAGACGTTATCACGAACAGGGTTCAGTATTCAAGCAACCAAACCAAATGTTCAACAATCGACCACCCTTCATGTGGAGTGTGCAGCTGGTTAACCACCCAGAAGCTGGTCGGCATTCGTATGAACGAACACACGGCGGCGGCCATTTTGTTTAGCCGAACGCGGCTCAGCTGTGTTTTGTCGTCGAATGCCTGGAACTATTTTCGGCTACTATTTCCACGAACACTTCTGAGACTTCCACCTCCCGTGCGTTCGGCTAAATACATACGAACAGAGCGCTATTTCTTGTGAATAATCTACTGAACGAGGCGCATCTAATGAACAAACAGATTAGTTCGTGCAATTTGGAGATTATGTGATAGACTGGCCGCACAGCCTAAATCTGTGGAACTGTTTTGGGCATGAAAGCCAAGCTTGTGGTCGGTCAAATATGACTTCCACAAAACGTTTGAACCCCTGCTCTGATCTGTGTGGCTTTTGGATATGTTGTTTGCCCAGATCAGAGATATCCTGGGATATATAATTTATGGGAATATGTTGTTGTTTTGGGGTGTTTCTGTGTTTTGGGTAAAAATTTACATTTTCTGCCTGTGCATAATTAGGTTATTTCATTAGCAATTATATCACAGGCAGAGGGGAGGGATTGCTGACTGTATGTGGGAGTGTTACTGTACCAATTATTGTTTCTATTGGTTTGTGTCCCTTTTGTCTCAGTTTACCACAAGGTCCAGGGGGTGTGCCTCTGGCCTGAAAAAATGTATAAAAGAATTGTCCCTTGCACTCAATAAACCAGACCTTCTTACCCTCACGCGCAGCCTCGTCTCGTGTGTAGGGAACAGTTATATCACTACTAGCTATTGTAAGAGCTCCCTTCAGCTATACCACTCTACTCTCCTGGAGGAGAGACCCAGCTATATCCTCCTGGAGGAGGGAGCCCGCTCTACCAGCTCCTCAGGATATAGAGTTGGAGCTCTGCAGCATTCACAATTCTGGGATGAAGGACGTCCAGATGGTAAATACCCCCACTCTATAGGGGTAACCGTCACAGGAATCATTATCAGAATAGAGCGGGGGGGGTGGGATTCTCCCTCACCCTGGGGTCTAGCGGGGCAGCTGGGCGGTCGGGAGGGCAGCGCTGGCGAGGGAGCACTTTCCCCTGAGCGCTCTGCTCAGCTCCCTCGCGCGTCGCAGAGTGATGCCGGGAGACGGAATATGAAGTCATATTACGTCTCCCGGCATCACTCTGTGGCGCGCGAGGGAGCTGAGCAGAGCGCTCAGGGGAAAGTGCTCCCTCGCCAGCGTCGACCGCCCAGCAGCCCCACTAGACCCCAGGGAGAGGGAGAATCCCCCCCCCCCCCCAGCATTCCCAAAGGTAAGGAGGCTGGGGGGGTTAAATAAAGAAATTAAAAAGTGAGTGTGTTGGGGGGCGGAGCCAAGCAGCCGAGCAGCCTAGACGTGTCCAGCGCGAGCTCCCACATCTGGGCACTAAAAACGGGGTATCACACCCAGCCATAGACACCCACAAGCCGCAGACCACGGTACCGGTACCCGGGAGAAGCTGCTGCTTCGTCCGGTGCCTCTCTCGAGCCTCTACGCAACTGCCCGGACCCACCGAGGCTTGCGGCCTACCTTAGATTCAGCCACGGAGAGACCTGACCGGTGGGGGTCATCCCGGCCCACTTATAGCTGCCTGACTCACCCTGCTGACAACGGGCTGCTGATACCGCACACGTCAGAGGAGCAACTACATCCCTCAAAATGGCGGACGCACTCTCCCCATGCGGCGAACGAGACGGGTGCGCAACGGTAGACCTCATGCTACAGCACCTGGACGAGTTCTTTGCCAAGCTATGGCAGAAGCTGGAGGTACGTGCTACTGGAAAGGAAGGGAGTCAGAGGGGCAAACGGAGGCACACACGAGATGGGGTGCAAGAGGCCCAGCCGGGCGTGATCACTCACCGAGCACTTAAGCCATACAAACTTAGCCTACCCAAGCAGCGTGCCGGCGGGGTCTTTCCCCCCAGGAAGTTCTGGTTGAAACTGCAGCACAGACTCTCCACCACCACCGTTACCAACAAGCAAGGGGAGAGGGAAGTCTGGCAACGAAGAATGAAGGTGCCTGATGCCAGAATCACACAGAGGAGTACACCCACTCGCCCCCCGACACATACAACTATGAGACCTAGTGCACGACGCCTGCCCAACCCGAGAGCGGCGGAAGATAAATATCGAAGGCTCCCCGACACGAAAGGTCTGATTGAGAGAGGAACACAATCACCTGCCCAGATCCCAGACAGCCACAGTTCGCCTCACCGTCAGGAGATATTACCTCGGACCAAGCCTGCACCTTGCGAGGACCGGAACCTGCCGCAGCCCAGCAAGAGGGTACAAAGGGACACCGTACCTGGCCAAAGAATGGACTATCCGTTCCAGCAAGTCAGTGGCATTGGTTGAGGGTTTGCAGCAGCGAGGACTAAGATAACTGCAGCTGAGCTCAGTTTATATTCATTACAATCGTTTTCATTTATTGATCAGTTTCTCCCTATCGATATGCTTTTCCCCATTTCTGTCCCAATACTGCAGTTTTCCAGTATACGCCTTACCAGTCTGTAGTCAGTGCACTGATTATTCGTTTTGTTGTTGCATCACTCATTATTTGATATTGGTATTTATCTAATTTCATCCTGCAGTGAACTCAAAAGCATACTGTATCACACTATAATGTCCTACTCTTACTTTTGTATTAGATCAGCCTGTCAAAGCACTAAAAGCTCATTTACTCTAATGTACATCAACAAGTAACCCACATACATTATTATAATCTTATGCATACCCAACTATGTTATTCAATTGCCTAACCAAGCATGTTCAATATAACTTCACGAGTTTGTTTCTTTCATGTCATTTAAAAAAAAAAAGTGCCGTTTACACTGCCACGGATTTGTACAACTATGGAAATGCCTGTAGTAACTGTCGTGGCTCTGCATGATTATTGTTATTTGACGCACAAA
This sequence comes from Pelobates fuscus, assembly GCF_036172605.1. NCBI lineage: Eukaryota > Metazoa > Chordata > Amphibia > Anura > Pelobatidae > Pelobates > Pelobates fuscus. The sequence goes on along the minus strand of NC_086319.1, from coordinate 130,846,350 downwards.
TAAAATAAAGAATTAAAAAAAAAAAGTGAGTGTGTTAATGTGAGTGTTTGTGTGTGTGTGTGTGTGTGTCTGTTAGTGAGTGTGTGTGCGTGAGTGTGTGTGTCAGTGTGAGTGTGTGTTTGTCTGTAAGTGTGAGTGTGTGTTTGTCTATTAGTGTGTGTGTCTTTTAGTGAGTGAGTGTGTGTGTCTGTTAGTGAGTGTGTGTGTGTGTGTGTGTGTGTGTATGTTAGTGTGAGTGTGTGTGTCTGTTAGTGTGCTTGTCTGTTAGTGAGCGTGTATGTCTGTTAGCTAGTGTATGGGTATCTGTCAGCGAATGTGTGTGTGTATTTAGAAGGCGGGGCAGGGGGGAATGGTGGGGTTGGGTGGCAGGGGGGAATGGTGGGTTTGGGTGGCAGGGGGGAATGGTGGGGTAGGGTGGCGGGGAGGGGCACCTGAGTTTTGTCCTGCCTAGCACAAAACCAGGATATACCACTGCCCATACTGGCTCAATCCCTGCAATATACCTGTATATTGCTAAATCTAGAACATCATATAAAACACCTATCAAAATTTGATGCACATTTTTTATTTTAGACTTCCCAATGTATTAGAACAATCAACAAAGCAATCTCAGTCGTTCAGCGAAAGGACATTTAGCAACGCAGAAAATCACACAGGGAGCAATTTTTTTTTTTCCTCTATACTTTTTACAATTTCAAAGTGCCTTACAATATCTCTGCATCACTACCTATTGCTCTTTAGACTTTTCCCATAATTGCCTAATGAACCAAGCAGGGAAGAGGAGAAAACATCAGTTTGACTTATTGACACTAAAGATAAATGCTTTCCGGGAGTCTTTTATCATTACTTAAACTGCACAATGATAGTTTTAATGAATTAGAGCTAGAAATGTATATAAAGATTTGTGAGATTGTGTCATTCAGATATATAGTTGTGCCTTGTGTAACTATTTCTGTTAAATGTAGTTTATCTTTTCTTTATTCTATTTTATATCCCAGACCTGATAAAACTGACACTTGGCATTGATCTAATGCTTTAAGTACAGAACTGACATAGATGAGTTGATTTATATTAGCAATATCTGTTCATCATGGGTCATTTAATATTGATAATGAGACTTTGTGCTTAAATTAACAAATTTTGATGGGCTGTAAAAACTAAACGTGTCTGATGAGAACTCAAAATGTAATTTCTGCATTGGTGATATGTGTAATATGTACAAAGAGTTTCGGGATACACTCAGATTTAGACTGATCCTCCAGACTAAATTCACCTCTTACAGATCTATTGCATAAAATGTAAAAACGAGAAACTTGTCTCTTCTGACTTGGTAATGTCTTTATCAGCCAGGAAATGGCTGCTATTTTATAGTAAATCCTTTTCCTAGGAAAGTTTTCTATAGGAAAGCTCTTTGTTACTAATGCTAAAATACAACAGGACATACATGCAGAGTTGCTGCAACTTATAGTAGCATTTTCATTTATTTTATTTTTTTTACGAATGAATGCTCTGGCAATATGGTTTATAGTTTGGGTTTATAGGGAGTGCTCAAGTATATGGGCATTGTATAGTATATTACTTGCATCCTTGACTGCTCTTCTGTCACTCTATAATGTACACAAAAAAAGATGTTTTTGGATGATGCTTCCTTACTATTTTATTAGTTAAAATGCCTTTTAATCCCTTAAAGGGAAACTATAGTGCAAGGAAAACAAAGTTGTTTAGATTCAAGGAGTAGAAGGAATCCCAAATGGGATTCCTAACTGGTATTTACAGAAGGAATTAAACTTTGATAGATAGACTGTGACTGTCGATATTTAGTAGAAAATCAATGCAAATTCAACAGCAGGGATATACTTTACAAAGTATCCAACGGCTCACTTGACTTAATTCAACATTGTCAAAAGACACCTCAGAGGATGTAAAGTATTACTTTGCTGAGAGAAAGGGGTAACCTCCTAGAGTTTAGATAAACGTCCCCAATTCGTTATGATGAGTAAACACAGACATTGATATCTACGCTCTGTTGATACGTGGTGAATACTTATCCACCCTGATAGTAAAGTGTAATCAAGCTGTATCCTTACTTGACAAAAAAGGTAAGGGGAGGATTGGGTAAACTATTAACTTCTGAACCACCTAAATACATTTACAGGTGAGTTAGAAGGATCCCATAGCATTAACGGTAGAGGGAAGGCTAGATATATAATATCACAGTGTTATAGGTCCTACGTCCAATGGGATAAAGGGAGCAGTAAAAACCTAGTATTGAATGAATACACTTTGAAAAGTCCTAGGGATACAGTTGATTCTAAACCAAAGAAAGATGCAGTTTCCAAATTGGCCACTTGCTACTAATTGGCCAGTGCCATAGAGGTCTCCCTCAAATCCAGGGAAGAAGAAATCAAAGAAATATTTTTTTTGGGTTTCACAGTTTTGTTTTTTATAATTTTTGCACACCCAGTGCACCTAAATAAAAATCGATTCACGTAGCTGTCCTGCCCTGTTCAATGCCTTATATGTCCAGGAAGTAAATTTATTTTTGGAAGCTAATGTTAACCCTATATCCCCCTAACATTGTGCCAACCCAACCTCCAACCCTTACTGCCCTTAATGCTTACAATAACTAACTTACCTTAACCCTACACTATAACCCTAAAAGAGCATTAAAGGGATACTATAGTCCGGCATCAGTTAGGCAACCAAAAGTCACCTAAACTCACAGAAGTGCCTCTAGTGACTGTCTAATTGACAACCACTAGAGGCTGTCTTAAACCTTCAAGGTAATTATTTCAGTTTCTCAGAAACTTAAATTATTACCATTGCAGGGTTAAGGGGACAGGGTCACTGCACCCAGACCACTTCAGTGAAATGAAGTGGTCTGAGTGCCAATAGTGTACCTTAACACTAACCCTACACATGCTCTAACACTAGCCTTAACCCTAAAGAAACCTTTTGCTACCATCAGTACTGGTATCCGCAGACCAGGCTCCTAGTTAAAACAGTAGATAGTGATATGTTACTACCATCTACTTGCTGTTTTCAGCATTACAGGCATTTAACTGTAATGCTAAAATTTCAGCATGCTGATTACATTGTGATCAGAGCTGGACAGCTGCCAAAGCCCAATCAGAATCGGCAAGGGGCTTGATGGGAGATCTTGTTAGAGACGTTAGGGGGTATTTTTTGAACACCTGCTAACACAGAAACGCCTTGGCAGAGTATGATCTGCTCAGTCAATGTGTTCTCAATCGATATAAAGGGATGTATACAGCACTGACTTTGAGCACTAGATACAGCTCATTGGTCAGCGTGGGGTCACTCAATTTGGCCATAGCTGACACAGAGGAGCCCCAGGTATCAATTGATACCTGGGACACCCTGGTGTGAGCAGAGATTTAACCGTGCTTACACCACATGGTGCAATAGGTATTTAACCCCTTCAGGACGGAGTCAATAGTACACGTTCTGATCAAAACAAAACGTAAACAAAAACTGGAATTTGCGCTATATGTCTGTTCACCCGTAGTTCCCCTCTTTCATATTATATGCACCCACACTTATTATATATCATTTTGTTCAGGAGAAACAGGGCTTTAATTTCATATAAAATATTCATATATGAAACATAATTTATTATGAATAAAATTAAAAAAACTGTGAGAAATTTTATTTTTTTAAAGAAAATTTGTAGTTCCGCTTCACATTTTAGCTGTAAATGTCATAATACTGTAATAATTTACTGCAAAAAAATGCACATATTTGTAATCAGCGAGGTCTCACGAGTAGAACAGTACCCCCCATTAACAGGTTTTATGGTGTTTTGGAAAGTTACAGGGTCAAATATAGAACGTTCCATTTTCAAATTGAAATTTGCCAGATTAGTAATGTTACCTTTGAGACGGTGTGGTAGCCCAGGAATGAGAATTACCCCCATAATGGCATACCATTTGAAAAAGTAGACAACCCAAAGTATTGAACGTGGGGTATGTTTAGCCTTTTTTAGTAGTCACTTAGTCACAAACACTGGCCAAAGTTAGCGTTCATATTTGTTTTTGTGTGAAAAAAGCAAAAAACTAATATTTGGCCAGTGTTTGTGACTAAGTGGCTACTAAAAATTACTGGACATACCCCATTTGCAATACCTTGGGTTGTCTACTTTTGCAAATGGTGTGCCATCATGGGGGTAATTCTTATTCCTGGGCTACCATACGGTCTCAAAGGCAACATAACTAATCTGGCAAATTTCAATGTCAAAAAAATGAAATGCAAGCCTTATATGTGACTCTCTCACTTTCCAAAACACCATAAAACCTGTACATGGGGGGTACTGTTATTCTTGGGAGATTTCACTAAACACAAATATTAGTGTTTTAAAACAGTAAAACATATTACAACAATAATATAGTCCATAAAAGTGCTGTTTGTTTGTAAAAAATGCAAAAAACGTCACTTTTACTTAAAATATCATCGTTGTAATACAATTTACCAGTTTTAAACACTAATATTTGAGTTCAGCGAAGTCTCCCGAGTAAAACAGTACCCCCTATGTACAGGTTTTAGGGTGTCTTGGAGAGTTACAGGGTCAAATATAGTGCTTGTGAATTAAATTCTCTGCACTTTCTCCCTGTGTTGTCAGGCATGTCAATCAAATTTTAATTAATCAAATGACATAATTATGTTAAAAAATTACTTAAATATACACGTAGAATTTTAATATATATGCATTTATATAGGTATTTAAATTCTACGTGTATACTAATGTAATCTTTTATGTAATTATATGTATTTATCTCTATATATATATTTGCGGTTATTTGTATTTTATATATAGATAGCTATATATAGAATGTCATTCTAAGTGTATTCTGTTTCCAATATATATATATATATATATTAATAACAAAATACAGTTAGAATGAAATTACATATGAATATATAATTTATTTAAAATTTTGTTTCAATATTTATTTATTTATTTAATTATTTTATTTATTTATTATTGTAATTATACGTATATATATAATATATATATGTAGATCTATTATATATATAATATATATACATATTATATATATGTAACGTCATTCTAAGTGTATTTTAATATTAATATATATACTTATATTAGTATTAAAATACATTACGTATGACGTTACATATATATAATATGTATATATATTATATATATAATATATATACATATATTATATATATAAAAAGGCATTTAATTTATTTTATAACATCTTATTTTTTTTTTTTTTTACACTACCTACCAGCAGGGGGACTGTGTAATATTTTAGACAGTCCCCCTGCTGGCAGATCCATAGCCAGCTATAGGGGGCCATGTGATCGCTCTTTGAGAGCGATCACATGGCCCCCGGGGGCCTCATTTGCCGGAGGGGGGCTGCCTGGGCTCTCAGGCAGCCCGCCAGAAGAGGATCGCGGCGGAGGTGAGTACCGCCGGACCTCCAGGGCTGCAAGCCATTACGGCGTTCTATGCCGCCGCAAGGGCTTTAAAGCCCTTTAAAGCTGCGACGGCATAGAACGCCGTAACGGCGTTAAGGGCTTAAGTGGCTGTAGCAGCGCTTAATTTGAGAGCTGCATACAGCACTCTGTCAGTCTGGGGCTATTTTTCTAAGAGCATAAGATATCTATTGATGGGATCCCTAGTGTGAGCAGTAACCAAAACGGTATGACATGTCAATGTATCCTAACTGCATGAACCCCTTCAGGACGGAGTCAATAGTGCACATTCATCAAAACAAAACGTAAACAAAAACTGGAATTTGCGCTACATGTCTGTTCAACCGTAATTCACCGCTGTCACATTAAGTGCACCCACACTTATTATATATCATTTTGTTCAGGAGAAACAGGGCTTTAATTTATAATTAACTATTTATATATGGAACATAATTTATTATGAATAAGATTTTAAAAAATGTGAGAAAATAAGATTTTTTTTAAAATTTGTATTTACGTCTGACATTTTAGCTGTAAATGTCATAATTCTGTTTTACTGCAAAAAAAATGCACATATTTGTAATCAGCGATGTCTCACGAATACAACAGTACCCCCCATTAACAGGTTTTATGGTGTTTTGGAAAGTTACAGGGTTAAATATAGAACTTTCCGACTGTGGACAGGATTACTGCAGAGGCATGCTGCTCAGGGGTGGAGAGAAAGAGAGAAGAGACTCAAGAAAGAAACATGGGGGCGGAGCCTAGCTGCCGAACAGGGTGGACGTGCCAAAACCCAGCTCCTGCAATACTCGCCTGAATTTGGGGAATATACCCCCTAAACCTGGCACAAAACCACTCTAGAGGGGCATAGCCAAACTGGGGTCATCGGGGTGCAACTCTGGACACCCAAATCGACGACCTGACCACCCGAGACCCCCAGCTGCAGCGACCGAGGCCTACAGGAGGGCTGGCAGAGGGGAGACAGCTGCTCCCCTTTCCTCCTACCTGCTCCAAGACCACCTCGACCTCAATCGTCCTACCCCCACCCAGGGACCGGCGGGGGATATCCCGGTTATCGCCACGAGCCTGGAACATGCCTATGCACGTTTGGGCACCAGGAACGCGAAAATGGCGGTGGAGCACTCACAGCCACAGCAGACCCAGCCTGCAATACCTGAACGGTGCTCCAACCGCGGCACAGACATCATGCAGCGTCTGGACGCATTATTCAATGATTTCTGGGAGAAGCTCCAGAAACGCGCACAGCACGCCAAGACGAAGCGACGGGTCCCTATGGCACCAGGAGAGAGAAGCCAGGGGCAGCCGGGTGAGAGGGAGACCCCCCCGGGCGCAACACCAGATCAAGCGCTGACACTCACCCACCCTAGCCCACCCGGGCTGAAGGCCAAGAGGGTCTCGACCCAAAGGCGTCTGCCACATAGGCGGAAGCACAAGCAGCAAACAACCTACAGGCCTCCCGCCACCCCCACAAGGGGGAGACACTCGGGCACCGTATGCCACCGAGTCTCAGGCCAGAAGACGCAGGCCTACTTACCAGCATGGGGCAGAAGGGGCACCCCAACACCTCCCCGAGACCAGCCAGGGGGCCTCAGCCACATCCCCACAGCAGGAATAGGATGAATGGCGATTCAACCCAGACTCCCCTATGACCCGCATACTATACCTCACGAGTCCATGGGCAAATGCCGCTGTCGGAGACTACTGCATACAAGTTTGATTTCATGTGCTAATGACTGCTTTTTACCGATCCTTTGAATAACCTTACTTATGCCTATCTGTGTTAGCCCTCTTACAGTTAAAGGACCACTCTAGGCACCCAGACGACTTCAGCTTAATGAAGTGGTCTGGGTGCCAGGTACCTCTAGGATTAACCCTTTTTTTTTATAAACATAGCAGTTTCAGAGAAACTGCTATGTTTATAATGAGGGTTAATCCAGCCTCCAAATCCTCTAGTGGCTGTCTCATTGACAGCCGCTAGAGGCGCTTGCGTGCTTCTCACTGTGAAAATCACAGTGAGAGCACGCAAGCGTCCATAGGAAAGCATTGTAAATGCTTTCCTATGCGACCGGCTGAATGCGAGCGCGGCTCCTGCCGCTCATGCGCATTCAGCCGATGACGTCGCGATCAAGATGGAGAGGAGGAGGAAAGCTCCCCGCCCGGCGCTGGAAAACGAGGTAAATTTAACCCCTTCCTCTCTCCAGAGCCCGGCGGGAGGGGGTCCCTGAGGGTGGGGGCACCCTCAGGGTACTCTAGTGCCAGGAAAATGAGTATGTTTTCCTGGCACTAGAGTGGTCCTTTAAGCATAGAACGATAGATGTTCAATCTTATCAATGTAGAACCACACAGTAAATGATAACACAGAAGCACACAAATGTTTTAAGGTTAATGATAGGATATGCATTACACTCATGGTATAACACATAAAATAGGATGTCTCTCAGAATTGCTGACTAGTCTGGCACAACTAGCTCCTGCCATGTGCTGATACCTTTCAAGCAACTTAATGTATATACTATGTCCATGACTTGCTAAACTAACAACTACTGCGAAATGGTGATATGTGTACTGCAGTGAATGCTCGAGCCCTAGCCTGTATGCCACGTAAATTTAAAGGGCACTGTTTTGTTTGTATAACTACCGTTATTTCCATGCATTTCACAATCTAAAACTACCCCCTTACAATCGATTGTAAAAGCTAACAATAATATAAAAATGTGCCTAGCAATCATTTGTCCCGCATGTTTAGCGACGGAAATGCCTGAAGACTGCTTTCGGGGCACCTCATGCCGCTTGTAACCCTTATACGCACTGCAAAAAAAAACAACAACCTCCCAAACAGGGTCTTTGGATACGGTCCATAGTCCTTGCTAGCAGGCTCCTCCAGGAGCTTGTGGCATGGGCAAATTTTCCACAGACAGCTACCCTTTTTTTCTAAACAGCAAAGGAATAACATCTATGTAAGAAAATATATATATATATATATTTTTTTATTTACTTACATTTCAGACCCCATGTGAAATATAGAGCTTTTTCTTCCACAAAAACATAAAGGATGAATGAATAAACAAAAAAAACTGTGTAAAGTTTGTCTTAAAAGCAATCTATACACAAAAATCTTGTTTTAATATATGTTTATGTGCTAGCTATGTAAATAAATGTCATGCAATTTTTTTTTTTTTTAATAAAGCATAGTTGGTAAAAAAAAATAAAAAATAGAACTTTCCATTTTCAAATTGAAATTTGCCAGATTAGTAATGTTACCTTTGAGACGGTGTGGTAGCCCAGGAAAGAGAATTGCCCCCATAATGGCATACCATTTAAAAAAGTAGACAACCCAAGGTATTGAAAGTGGGGTATGTTTAGTCTTTTTTAGTAGCCACTTAGTCACAAACACTGGCCAAAGTTAGCGTTCATATTGGTTTTTGTGTTAAAAAAGCAAAAAACTAATATTTGGCCAGTGTTTGTGACTAAGTGGCTACTAAGAAAGACTGGACATACCCCACTTGCAATACCTTGGGTAGTCTACTTTTGCAAATGGTATGCCATCATGGGGGTAATTCTCATTCCTGGGCTACCATACTGCTCCCAAAGGCAACATAACCAATCTGGCAAATTTCAATGTCAAAAAAATGAAAAGCAAGCCTTATATGTGACCCTCTAACTTTCCAAAACACCATAAAACCTGTACATGGGGGGTACTGTTATTCTCGGGAGACTTTACTTAACACAAATATTAATGTTTTAAAACAGTAAAACATATTACAACAATAATATAGTCCATAAAAGTGCAGTTTGTTTGTAAAAAATGCAAAAAAAGTCACTTTTACTTAAAATATCATCGTTGTAATACAATTTACCAGTTTTAAACACTAATATTTGAGTTCAACGAAGTCTCCCGAGTAAAATAGGGTACCCCTTATGTACAGATTTTATGGTGTCTTGGAGAGTTACAGGGTCAAAAATAGTGCATGCAAATTAAATTCTCTGCACTTTCTCCCTGTGTTGTTAGGCATATCAATCAAATTTTAATTAATCAAATCACATAAATATGTTAAAACATTACTTAAATATACACGTAGAATTTTAATATATATGTATTTATAGGTATTTAAATTCTACATGTATACTAATGTAATCTTTTATGTAATTATATGTATTTATCTATATATATATATATATATATATTTGCAGTTATTTGTATTTTATATATAGATAGATATATATAGAATGTAATTCTAAGCTCTTCACTGTAGGAATTATAGTTTTTAAAATACGACCGTTTGAAGATGGCAACTGCAAAAATACTCTGACCTGTGCAAGGCTGCAGCAGCAACTGATGTCATAGACAGGGCTTTTTGCACCTGCTAATGTTTTTATAACTGTATGTTTTAATGTAACTGTGAAGAACTTTGGGCAACAACGTTGCAATTAAATGTGCTATATATTTGTGGCACATACTTTGTGGAACGTTTCGCCGAATGGTTCACGGAATATCGTCGTTCTTGTGGCGAAATTTGTCCCATAGGAATGAATGGCAAAGCTAGAGTGGGAGCTGGCAAAAGCTGAAAAATCAGGACATGATTTCTAAACTGCCACCACTCCCTCATTTTCAAGCCCACCTAAACAAATCTTATATCAAAACGTTCAGCTATCCCTGCTGCCACTAAAAATGTCCACAGCTAAGCCATAGTCCTTATAGTTTTCACAATATGACCATTTGTTTGCAACTCACGCAGTCCATTGACATTCATTGAAACTCCACTCTGCAAAGCTCACGTTTGAAGGGCAATTTCTAAACTCCGACTGTGCCTTCATTTGTAATACTTCAGATACATACTATGCATCAAAATGTAGGTCTGGGTCTTGTGATTCTCACAATATAAAGCTCTTCGCTGTAGGATGTGTAGTTTTTAAAATACGACCGTTTGAAGATGGCAACTGCAAAAATACTCTGACCTGTGCAAGGCTGCAGCAGCAACTGATGTCATAGACAGGGCTTTTTGCACCTGCTAATGTTTTTATAACTGTATGTTTTAATGTAACTGTGAAGCACTTTGGGCAACAACGTTGCAATTAACCCCTTAAGGACCAAACTTCTGGAATAAAAGGGAATCGTGACGTGTCACACACGTCATGTGTCCTTAAGGGGTTAAATGTGCTATATAAATAAATAATAAAAGTTACTCCACCCACTCCAGTTGTAGACTACTGGTGGAGGCAAGAACACTTCACACAATTTCCCCAGAAATTGTAGCTTTTCTAGTTAAGTGTTCTTGCATAGCAAGACCACTTAATGTTATCTCACATATATATTATTATTATTATAGCCAAATTTGCCACCCTAACTCCTCCCACAGTTTTTACACTACATAGACAAAAATATACCAAAAAGTGCAGATTGTTCCCGATCGGATTGCTATTACTTTGTGGAACGTTTCGCCGAATGGTTCACGGAATATCGTCGTTCTCAAGGCAAAATGTGTCCCATAGGAATGGATGGCAAAATGTTCAAAACTAGAGTGGGAGCTGGCAAAAGCTGAAAAATCAGGACATGATTTCTAAACCGCCACCACTCCTTCATTTTCAAACCGACCTACACAAATCTTATATCAAAACGTTCAGCTATCCCTGCTTCCACTAGAAATGTCTACGGCTAAGCCATAGTCCTGATAGTTTTCACAATATGACCATTTGTTTGCAACTCACACCGACCATTGACATTCATTGAAACTTCACTCTAGCCAGCTCAAACTTGAAGGGCAATTTCTAAACTGCGACTGTGCCTTAGTTTTTAATATTTCAGAGACACTATGCATCACAGTGTAGGTTTGGGTCTTGTGATTCTCACAATGTAAAGCTATTCACTGTAGGATTTATAGTTTTTAAAATATGACCGTTTGAAGATGGCAACCGCCAAAATATTATGACCTGTGCCAGGCTGGAGCACCACGTGATGTCATAGACAGAGCCTTTTGTACACCTGCTAATGTTTTTATAACTGTATGTTTTAATGTAACTGTGAAGCACTTTCTTTTTTTTATACTTTCCACCACCAGACAGTCCCCCTGCTGGCAGATCCACAGCCAGCTATAGGGGCCATGTGATCGCTCTTTTAGAGCGATCACATGGCCCCCGGGGGCCTCATTTGCTGGGGGAGGGCTGCCTAGGCTGTCAGGCAGCCCTCCAGAAGAGGATCGCGGCGGAGGTAAGTAAATCTCACCTTCAGGGATAGAAAGCCGTTACGTCGTTCTATGCCGCCGCAACCGCTTTAAAGCCCTTTTAATGCGGGACGGCATAGAATGCCGTAACGGCGTTAAGGGGTTAAAGCCCAATATAGCTAGGATGTACCGTCACGTCTTATATATATCCTATACTTTAAAGACCCAGGACATACTTGAAAATGAGGGAAATCTCAGTGTATCTTTCCTGGTAAAATATTTTATATATTATAAATAAAGAGACATTCCACTGCCAATGATTGTTTTAACTAACAGTTGATACATAGATATTCCCAAAATGAAAACATTCATACATTTAAATATATGAATATTTTTATTATTATTGGTGTTTCTAGAAACAGCTTGCAAAAGCTACAAATCTCTTTTCTAAAACCTTTGCAAGCCCTCCCTTTCTTACCCAGCCTGGTGTTTCTGTGACTGTCCGGTTACAGACTTCACAATGCAGCTTCATTAGAAGTCTTTGCTAGGCAGATGCTCTGGGTAATTGACTGCCTCTTGAGAGTAGCTCCACTGAGCTAAACAACCAGGATGTAATAGGACCAGTTATCTGGTTGACAGCCATGGGGGTGTAACCAGGTTAATTTATCAAAGTGATAGTTTGTATTGAAATCTTTACTTTTTGTAAAAGGAAAATAGAAGACACATTCTTTGCACGTAAAGCAATACACTGGGCTGAAGTGCTTTAGGGATCTGGTGTGTCTCTTTAATAAACATTTATACAACTTGACAGGTTTTCCTGCATAGCCATTTTAAAAATGATATGGTAATGTATCACAAAATATATTTCATGGCAATTGTGCCATCTTTACCCTTAGATTCTTTGCAGAATAGGCATTTAAAATAATACATTTCATTGACTAACTCTTATATTACTTGATATGAAATGTTTCTACTCAAAAAAACAATAATTCAATAAAAAAAAAATTTCTTAAAGGACCACTATAGTGCCGGGCTCTAGGGGGTGGAAGGGGTTAAATTTACCTCTTTCTCCAGTGCCGGGCAGGGATCTCTCGCCCTCCTCTCCTCCTCCTCAAGTGAATGCGCATGCGCGGCATGAGCCGCTCGCGTATACAGCCAGTCCATAGGAAAGCATTCACAATGCTTTCCTATGGATGCTGGCGTCTTCTAACTGTGAAAATCACAGTGAGAAGCGCGGAAGCGCCTCTAGCGGCTGTCTAGAGACAGCCACTAGAGGCTGGATTAACCCATTTGTAAACATAGCAGTTTCTCTGAAACTGCTATGTTTATAGAAAAAAGGGTTAACCCTAGCTGGACCTGGCACCCAGACTACTTCATTTAGCTAAAGTGGTCTGGGTGCCTATAGTGGTCCTTTAAGATAAGAAAAAAAGTTTGACCTCTATAGTATTTTTCTCACTGATATTCAGATGCTTATGAATGTATAAATTATAATAAGACTTTAATTTATGAATATAGTTCCTACATTCCTAGATATTTTAAACTTAAAAGGATATCAGTCATTGGCATTTTGTTTTATCTGTACATTACAATTCTTTAATGTTTGCACTTTGAGAAAATAAACTGACGTTATTCCATTTCTATTTGTATAGACAACTGTGATTCCTGGCAGATGGCTTCTGTGATAAATTACTCCAACAAAGTACTATTAATGGACGTTGGTGTTACCGCTGTATGTCTGTATTCATTTTCACAATGACATTTGTTGGCATCATACATATGTAGTAGCTTGAAACAAAGTAAATCAATTTTGTCTAAGGCATTTACAAGAATAGAAATGACAACTAGTGTTAAAGAACATCAATGAGCAGGACAGACAAAAAATGTAGCGTAATGTAATTTCCCATGAAATCAGTCTTATTTGACTTCAGCTACCATCACCCTCAGTATGTTTGACTGGCTGAATATGATGCAAGATATAGTCAAGAAAAAGCAAAAGAGCTAAATAATTTTGGATAGTCAGAATCTCAGGGTAAATTGTTAAGTCACAGGTTCGAGCCATGATGGGGCATTGCCGGTAACAAGACTGTTGTCACTGATGACACTAATAATGTATCCACCTCTTTTCTACCAGGCCAGCTCCAAACCTACAGGCGATGCAGAGAGTGCTGCTGAAGTGCTCTCTGCAGGTTCCTAGTGCCTGTTCACAACGCAAGTGCATCTTTGTGGTCAAAGTTTAAGCGTACTGGCTCTATGAATGATCACTGTGCATATAGACAATGGCGAAATATATGCACAAAACAGACAAAATTGGCCAAGGCCCAATATTTCTATGAAAATCTGAACAATAACATCTCAAACTCCCCCAATCCACTCCCAACCCTTCACTGTCAAAGTGGATAACCAAACCCTGCAACTTCCCTTAGATGTAGCAATTGCCTTTAACAATTATTTTGTTGGATGCTCCACTGCCCTGATTGCCAAGCTAAAAAAAATCACACATCCTGAAACTACAAATGTGGATCAGGTCCCACTAAATTTGCATAGTCCCAATATAGAAAAGTTCATTTTTAGACCTGTACCTGTTAGTGTCATTGAAAAACATCTTAATAATCTAAAAATGAAAAAACAGTCTGGACCTGATCAAATCCCAGCAATGCTTTTGAAGCTCAGTGTGCCGGCAATTGCAATTAACAAATCCTTGGTGTCTGGATACATCCCCAAACTTTGGAAGATTGCAAGAGTAGTGCCTATCCATAAAAGTGGTGACACTACTTTGGTTTCTAACTATCGCCCAATATCATTGCTCCCGGTATTGTCAAAAATCTTATAAAAATGTGTCCATACGCAAAAATGTGAGTGTAGCAAACTCACCCCTTTAACAGAGTTTGCCATGAGCTTTTGGAGGGGGCTGCTTGCTCGCCTCCTGCCCTGTGATTATGGTCCCTCGGAGATTTGGCCCTTCAAGTGCAACATTTGGGCATACTGTATTTTATTATACTGCCACTGGCCCTTTAAGCAGCATATGGAATTCTATTGGACTGTGCATGTCCCTTTCAGACCAACCCTTCACTGTCAAAGTGGATAACCAAACCCTGCAACTTCCCTTAGATGTAGCAATTGCCTTTAACAATTATTTTGTTGGATGCTCCACTGCCCTGATTGCCAAGCTAAAAAAAATCACACATCCTGAAACTACAAATGTGGATCAGGTCCCACTAAATTTGCATAGTCCCAATATAGAAAAGTTCATTTTTAGACCTGTACCTGTTAGTGTCATTGAAAAACATCTTAATAATCTAAAAATGAAAAAACAGTCTGGACCTGATCAAATCCCAGCAATGCTTTTGAAGCTCAGTGTGCCGGCAATTGCAATTAACAAATCCTTGGTGTCTGGATACATCCCCAAACTTTGGAAGATTGCAAGAGTAGTGCCTATCCATAAAAGTGGTGACACTACTTTGGTTTCTAACTATCGCCCAATATCATTGCTCCCGGTATTGTCAAAAATCTTATAAAAATGTGTCCATACGCAACAATGTGAGTGTAGCAAACTCACCCCTTTAACAGAGTTTGCCATGAGCTTTTGGAGGGGGCTGCTTGCTCGCCTCCTGCCCTGTGATTATGGTCCCTCGGAGATTTGGCCCTTCAAGTGCAACATTTGGGCATACTGTATTTTATTATACTGCCACTGGCCCTTTAAGCAGCATATGGAATTCTATTGGACTGTGCATGTCCCTTTCAGACTATGGCCCTCTCATCAGCCCATGCTAAACTTAAACTCCATGGCGATTTGACTGTGTTTGTGGCATCTGAGCGCTGTTCGGATATATTGAGCGGTCAGATCCAAGCCAATGTTGGGGTTCTGTTCAGTATGATAGGAGTTATGCATTTTTGTGTATTTTGCTAACATGTGCTCAATGGAGTCTGCCTTTATCCCTGGATATAATTGGATTACCTCACCATTGTCTCCAGGATAGAGGACTCTTGTGAAACTGGTTTGGGCCGGAAAGCCATGCTGGCAGTGGGTTTTATTAATACTTTTGCTAACTTTTGAACCCCTGGTCTGATGGTCGTGCCATTTTTTTTAATATGTTGTCCCCCTGAATGGATTGATTGTGAATATGTAATTTTTATGTGAATGTGATGTATAGTTTTAAAGTTATAGTATATTTGTAAAAACTGTATTTCTCTGCCTGTGATAATTAAATTTCCCATTGTGTAAGATAATTGTATCACAGGCAGAGGGAAGGACTTTACTGTGGGTTGTAACTGTTAGTTTATTGGTTATTTTATACCTCCCTGTGGGCGGTCCTGTATGTGCAAGACCGTAATAAAAACCAGGCTGGGTGTGCCAGCACAGTCAGTTCTACTTTACCCAATTTGGAGTGCCGTCTCTTATTGGGGGAATCTGCTACAAGAATTGCTATGCTTGTCATATTCCTTTGCTAACTCACTGCTAAGTTCTTGTAAGCGTTGGTTCCTGTTTTGCTCTCTGGAGGAGTCCACGGTGGTTATGGTGTCTGCTGCAGTGCTTGGAGGCCTCAGGAAGCGCTAGGAGCATCCTTCAACGGAGATACCCAGTCGGGGTGCCAGGTGATCCGTTACAGTGAGAACTACCAACTATCAAACTATCTGACCCCTGATCAATCAGGCTTTCGCCAGAATCACTCTACTACAACTGCCCTCTTAAAAGTTTGCAATGACATCCAAACTGGCATGGAACAAGGAGACCTAACTGGAGCTATTTTCCTTGATTTTGCTAAGGCATTTGACACAGTAGACCACGACATTCTACTGCACAAACTCAAAAACTCAGATATTGGTGATCGTTCGCTAAACTGGTTTCGATCATATGTATCGGATCGTTCGCAATATGTTTCCATTTCTGACAACGACTTCCTCCCTCTCCCAGTCACGTGTGGTGTTCCCCAAGGTTCCATTCTCGGCCCCCTACTATTTACATTATTTATAAATGATCTGCCTAATGTCTGCAAATCCTCAAATGTACACATGTACGCAGATGACACGGTAATCTATGCGAGCAATTCCGATCTACCGCAGCTTGAGGCTGTGCTCCAAGACCAGTTTACAGAGGTAGAAAAGTGGATCGCAAAAAACAAACTCTTCCTGAACACTGACAAAACTGTCACAATGATCTTTGGAACAGTACCTAAATTACACAAATTACACATTTCCCACCTATCCATCAAAACAAATTCAAATGGCACACTGACCGCAGTCCACTCTTTCAAATACTTGGGTATGATGTTATACCCCAATCTATCTTTTGGCCTGCACATAGAAAAGCTTGCATCTAAACTTTATCCAAAACTAGGTGCCCTGTACAGAAACAAATCCTGCCTAAGCCCTACAGTAAAGGAAAAGATTGTACAGCAAATGCTGATGCCAATCATTGATTATGGGGATGTAGTATATGCATCTGCATCGCAATCCCACATTAATAAACTCAACACATTGTATAACTCGTTCTGCCGATTTGTGCTACAATGTGACTGAGCAGTCTGATCCTCCTTCTCCGACAGAGCACCACAATTGTGGAACGACCTCCTTTAACCCCTTAAGGACCGCTGACGGTTCAGGACCGTCAGCGGTAAAATGTGCGTTTGGACCGCTGACGGTCCTGAACCGTCATAACGGTCAGGGGCTACTTACCTGATCGCCGTCGGTCCCACGGCGGCGATCAGTGCTCCTCCCGGTCCAGGGGGACTGCCTGTCTGCCCGGGCAGTCCCCCCTCGGCAGATCAGGACCCCACGGCCATGTGATCACTCGATCACATGACCACAATAGGGGTCCATGTGTCTGCCTGCAGGGGGACTGTCTGTGCTGACAGGCAGTCTCCCTGCAAGTGAAAAATCCAAAATAAAGTGTAAAAAAAAAAACAATCAGTGTAAAAAAAAAATAATATGTGTATATATATATATGCTATATATACATGTATTATATCTATATATACCTATATATAATATATGTATATATATCATATATATAATGTCATACTAAGTGTATTTTTATATTTATATATACGTATATTAATATAAAAATACACTTATATTTAAATTACACACGAATATATACAATATATATAATAACTATATATATGGTATATATATATTATTATAAAATACAAATAATATGTTAATAAAAATAAATAACAAAAAATAAAAATAATTTTGAATAATTAAAAAAAATTATATATATATATGCAATTTTATTCTAACAGTATTTTGATATTGATATATATATATTTATATCAAAATACACTTAGAATGTAATGATATATATATCTATGTATAAATAAATAAATAAAAATAATACGAAATATACATATGTCCACATACATAATTACATAAATAATTTCATAAATATACACGTAGACGTCAAATATATAAATATGTATATATATTAAAATTCTACGTGCATATTTATGTAATATTTTTACCTAATTAAGTAATTTTAATGATTGCAATTTGAGGGACCTGCCTGCCAACCCAGGCCAAAAGTCCAGATAATTTAATTTGCTAGCACTGTGTTTAACCCTGTAACTTTCTATGACACCCTAAATCCTGTACATGGGGGTACTGTTTTACTCGGGAGACTTCGCTGAACACAAATATTAGTGTTTCAAAACAGTAAAACATATCACAGCGATGATATTGTCAGTGAAAGTGAAGTTTTTTGCATTTTTCACACACAAACAGCTCTTTCACTGAGGATATTATTGCTGTGATATATTTTACTGTTCTGATACACTAATATTTGTGTTCAGCGAAGTCTCCTGAGTATAAAAGTACCCCACATGTAGAGGTTTTATAGTGTTTGTGAAAGTTACAGGGTCAAATATAAGGCTTGATTTTACTTTTTTTTTTTTTATTGAAATTTATCAGATTGGTTAGGTTGCCTTTGAGAGCGTATGGTAGCCAAGGAATGAGAATTAGCCCCATGATGGCATACCATTTGCAAAAGAAGACAACCCAAGGTATTGCAAATGAGGTATGTTCAGCCTTTTTTAGTAGCCACTTAGTCACAAACACCGGCCAAAGTTAGCGTTTTTTGCATTTTTAACACACAAACAAATATAAATGCTAACTTTGGCCAGTGTTTGTGACTAGGTGGCTACTAAAAAAGACTGGACATACCCCATTTTGAATACACTGGGTTGTCTACTTTAAAAAATATGTACATGTTAGGTGTGTTTCGGGGATTTATGACAGATAACGGTGTAACAATGTCACTATTGATACATTTAAAATATATATATATTGAAACCGCAATTTCCTACTTGTATTTACAGGCCTATAACTTGCAAAAAAAAGCAATAAAGCATGTAAACACTGGGTGTTTTTAAACTCGGGACAACATTTTTAATCTATTTAGCAGTTTTTTTCATTAGCTTTTGTAGATAAGTAAAAGATTTTTCAAGTAAAAGTCCAAAAACATGTTTTTTTTTTTATTTTTCACCATATTTTATTATTTTTTTTTAAATACAATATATGACATAATATAAATACTGGTATGTAAAGAAAGCCCTTCTTGTCGTGAAAAAAACAATATATAACTTGTATGGGAACCGTAAATGAGAGAGCGGAAAATTACAACTAAACACAAACACCACAAAAGTGTTAAAACTGCTCTGGTCCTTAACGTACAAACATCGCAAAAACAGGCCGGTCCTGAAGGGGTTAAGAGATCGCTCTCTACATACATCATAACAGAATGCACCTGTCATGGTTGATTATATATTTCCTACCTTTTCTATGTTAAATTTTGTATTTATTGTGTATTAATATTGTTTTTGTATTTTATTGTACCCTAATTGTAACAATGCAATTATTTGTGGACACAGGACATACTTGAAAACAAGATAAATCTCAATGTATCTTTCCTGGTAAAATATTTTATAAATAAATAAATAAATAATGATGTACTTGCCCTGTGCTGTTACGATGGAACAGGACCCCAAAAACCTGACTGTTGGGTTGCCTCAGGTTGAGTAGGTAGATATCCTTAGTTAAAGTGAAATGCTCTCTGAGTTATTTACTAAAGTGAGAAGTTGGGAATTCAAAATGAAGTTCAAATATAAAGCTAAAGTAGCCAAACTGGATGCATGGATGACTTTTTTTTTTCAGCTTGGCTGTTTTCACTTTACATTTGGAATTCACTTTTATTTTAGATTACTGACAATTCTCACTTTAGAGAATAACCATGTATGAATATTCTTTATGAGGGTCCTGGCATAAATAGATATACTATTAGGGGGGGAGGTTATTGTCCAAATTATTAGGATTGAAGCTGACAGGACAGATTTTTAAGGGGCTAAGGCTCAATGGGCAGGCAGAGTCTGATGGTTTGATGGTGAGTGTAGCTTTTATTGCTGAACTTTAATATTAAAGGGACACTATAGTGTCAGGAAAACCGCTTGGTTTTCCTGACACTATAGTACCCTGCGGGTGCCCCCACCCTCAGGGTCCCCCTCCCACAGCGCTGAAGGGGTTAAAACCCCTTCAGCTACTCACCCTTTTCCCCTGCCGGGCTCCCTTACCTCTCCTCCCCCGCTGACGTCAGCATCCTTGTCTGACGTAACCGGCGCCGAATGCGCATGCGCGGCACTGCCACGCGCACATTCAAAGTGTCTGTAGGAAAACATTTTTCAATGCTTTGGTATGGACGCTCTGCGTGATTGAGGCATAATATGCCTCAATCATTGCCGATGCGCCTCTAGTGGCTGTCCGGAAGACAGATGTAAACATAGCAGTTTCTCTGAATGTAAATTGCCATAATACAGACAGTGACTCGAGTATAAGCCGAGTTGGGGTTTTTCAGCACAAAAAATGTGCTGAAAAACTCGGCTTATACTCGAGTATATACGGTAGATCACATCCACTGCAGCACCCTGATCTATAGTTCTACTTACTTCTTCGTAGAATGCAATTAGGTTAGTTTCATAAAACCATGCTGATTATTGCTAATAACAAAGTTCTTCACAATTAATTCCTGAATATTATCCCTTAATAGCCCTTCAAATATTTTCCCAGTCACAGAAGTTAAGCTCACAGGTCTATAATTTCCAGGCAAGGATTTTGAACCCTTTTAAAATATAGTAACAACATCTGCCTTCCTCCAATCCTCTGGTACAATACCTGAAACAAAAGAATCTTGAAAAATTAAATACAGAGGTCCAATTATTTCCCTACTTAGCTCCTTAAGTACTGGTGGGTGAATACTGTCAGGCCCCGGAGCTTTATTTACATTAATTTTCTCTAACAGCTGTAGCACCTTGTCTCGAGTTATCCAATAACAAGTTACCTGCAACTTTTTATAAACTTGCAGGAGGGACAAATTTGACAAACTGTTATATTTTTGCCAATTTTCAGTGTTCTCATAAACACTGTTTGTCTTAAATATCTCCATTTAGTTTGGGGAAAGGAGTACGAATGTTTGTTCAAAATAGAGTGTATGCTTTAGCTCTCCTTACCCTGTCAGCAAATTCCACAATCGTAGTAAGCCCCATACCACTGCTTCGGCATCTAAATATCCCACACTGATCTTTTTTTAGGCATGTTTCTGTTACATTATAGAAGCCTACTTATAATTATCTTCTGGCACAGCCAAGTTGACACACTAACTTACCACCAAGTTAGGCCCTGTATAAGCTTAAAACTAGTAGTGATCCCTGTCTGTGTGTTGGTTAGTGATCCCTGGCTTTAGTTTTAGCTTTGTTGTACTCTTCTGAATTCCGTTGTCTTGACCCTTGACTTTGTTTGTTTAACGATAAATGGACACAATCTTTGCCTGTTGTCCTTTCTATATATATATATATATATATATATATATATATATATGTGTGTGTGTGTGTGTGTGTGTGTGTATTTCTTTTTCGGATCACTAGCCTTTTGAATAATATGTCAGAATGACTTACTCTACTATTTCGTTCTAGCTATCTTACATCAACATACCAGTAATTGCTAGGTTAATTTAGATTAGTGACGTCATACCAGTCCCTTGCACGGATTTGCGAAATCAGTATCCAATCCCTGCATAAGGCGGGATATTTAAACGCCCATTATTTTCAGAATGGTTTCCTCTGAAGAGCCAGCGAAATGCGCGTTGAGATTTTTGTTAGCAGTGGTTAGGCATATAATTAGGGATGATGATGCAGCTATTTAGTTGAATCAGGACAAGCCACCACACCAAGAATTTATAATTAGGTTGATTATCAATTACTTTTTTCACTTTATGTAGCTGGAGGGTAGGATTAGGGCTTTACTTTATTATTTTATTTGTGACTTACAGGGTGGTTATTTGTGAGGCTGTTGGATTATTAAATTATTTTAGGAGATTTTTTAAGGAGTGCCCTCGAAGGCACACTAGGGTACTTCTTAGAGACCAGATATTAGTCCTTTCTCCACTCCTACCTTCCCTCGTTTACCCTGTGCCTGCCGTTTGCAGTTAGGTTATATTTATTTATTTATTTTGCCCTCCTTCTTTTTCAGCAACATTTATGCACTGGCTCAAACACCTTACCCGCTACGAGCAAGAGAGAGAGGCTAGAAAGGCATTAAACACCCCCAAAGAATCCAGTTGTGGCATTTTTGATTTATATAACAAAATTTTATGTGCCACCCAAATATCCGTCCTCAATAAAGGAATGAAATTTGCCCCAACAAACCCATTCAAACCGTTTGAGGTATTTTTAGATATTAACAAGTTTGTCCGTAAAGCCACCCTAAAGTGTTTTTTTAATGATAAACAGAATGAACCAGTCATTTACCCCTCCCCATTGTACTAGCCAATCATCAAGTTATTAATACCAGTCTGAAAGACAAATCAAAATTTTACCCTTCCTACTGTAAATCTACACCCCTAGTAACGTTTGAAAAACTTGTACTTAAAGACTTTGAAAAAATCAATAGCAACAAATACAATTCACATAATTTGACCTTTGCCGAACGAAAAGCACTAAAACAACTTCAAGAGGACAGAGACATAGTCATCAAACCCTCTGACAAAGGAGGTGGGATTGTCATTTTATCAAGCAATATGTACATAGAAGAAGCACACAAACAGCTAAAAGACAATGAAGTATATGAAAAATTACTCTCTGACCCCACTTCTAATATTCAAAGCACATTATCCACTTTCCTACAGAAAGGTTTAGACTCTGGCATCTTAAACAAACAAGAATTCAATTATCTAATTCTAAAATACCAAAAAATTTCAGTACTTCTTGCCGAAAATACATAAAAACATTAACAACCCTCCAGGCCGACCCATTGTATCTGGTATTAACTCTCTTTTATGTAACTTATCACAGTATATTGACATACTCCTACAACCTTCTGTAAAACGTATGCGATCCTACCTCAAATACTCTATGTCATTACTCCAATTTCCTAACAATTTTAAATGGCAATCCAATTTTACTCTAGTAACATGTGATGTACAGTCCCTATACACCATAATTCCTCATCACATAGGATGTCACACAATTAAAGACATGTTAACCAAAGAAAATAGAATCTCCACAATTCAAATTGATTTTATACTAGAAGGCATCAATATTATGTTAAATAATAACTATTTCTGTTTTTTCAATTAATTTTATCTTCAAAAGAAAGGGACTACTATGGGGATCAGGTTTGCCCCTAGCTATGCCAACCTATTTATGGCTGATTGGGAATTCACGGCCATATGAGGCGGACATCCATGGCGGGCGAACATGGTCACCTATTTCAGATACATTGATGACTTGTTTTTTATCTGGGAGGGTACAAAATACCTTTTAAATAATTTTATCCATCATCTTAATCACAACAATAGTGGTATCATTTTATCCTGCAAATATAGCAAAGAATCTATTAATTTCTTAGATCTTAACTTTTTTATTAAAGATGACAAAATTCATACAAAAACATTTTTTTTTTTAAAGTCTGTGTCAGCACAGCTATTGAGCAATCTAGTTGTCACTACAAACCCTGTTTAGAAAGTGCCCCACAGAGTCAATTCCTATATCTCCGTAGGAATTGTTCCCAACTAGACGATTTTAATAAACAAGCCAACTTTCTAAGGGATAAATTCATCGGAAAAAACTATTCACCAACCCATCTCAACACCACCATAAACAATATTAGGCAAAAAGAAAGAACAGACCTCCTAACATACAAAAACAAAACAATTACTAATGCCATGCTCCTTGCGGTCATTTTTAATTTCAACAACAAAAGTGGTCATATAAAGAAAGTAATAAAATAACACTGGCACTTATTAAAACAGGATGAAATACTAAATAACATTATACCAGATAAACCCAATATTGTTTTTACAGGTGCCCCTAATTTTAAGTCTATTCCAACCACAACTTTTACAAAAGAGACTAAACTTAATACTACTTATTTCCAATGTCAGTGGATTTTATAAATGTAAGCGATGTATTGTTTGTAAAAACACAGACTCCTCCATTCCACCGAAAATTACTTCATTTAAATCAAATATAACTAATAAAACTTATAAAATTAAGGATTTCATCAACTGTGACACAATTTTTTTTATCTACTTACTGGAGTGGCCATGTGGCCTCCAGTATGTAGGTATGACCACAAGAAATCTCAAAACTAGAATGAGTGAACATTAAACAGGGATACCTAAACTACTCAGTCTCCAAACGCTTTTGCTTGCACAATAATGACACAAAACTACTTAAATGCATATGTATAAAAAATGTGTGATTCCATGGAGGGATGGGGATATCAAGACCATTCTCGGAAAGGTTGAAATGGAATTGGTGTTCAACTTGAAAACATTAACCCCCTCTGGTCTTAATGTAGATTTTGAACTGTTTAATTTAATTGAATTATGCACATCATGCTATATGTATATATACCCCTACGCTGATTACATTGTGAGTATATACGGTAGTTTGTCTGATATTACAATTTATTATCTAATCCTGAGCCAGAAACACTGGACTATGCTTGTGCGATATTCTGTATTTCATCATTTTTATATTGGATGGATCCCATGACTCCTGCTTCACTAAGTTAAGGCCTGTGCATATGTTTCACTTACTTTGCTACTTACCCATACTATCTTCAACATTCTAATGTTTGTGTGCAGTGTGCTACCACGTTCGTATGTGTATGTGTAAGGCAGAGTGTGCTGGTGCATGCAGTCATTATTTTTTTAAGTGAACTCATAAACAGACCCTCCATTTGGTTAACCCGTTATATTTTATTTCTGGCTTCTGGCAGACAACATATAAAGTAGTTAATAATCCCCTCACCACCAAAAAATAATTCATATCCTTCCTCTCTTTTTCGTTTTGCACTCTCACAGACATTTAGGTAATCGGGCGACCATATTTGAAGGTATTGCAGGATGCATGCAGCAACAGCACACTTGGTAGAGATTGTCATTATAAAATGTTTATTTTAAAATCACCAAATTATAGTGCAGTTTCCTACAATACACAAACATAACACAGAAACTGACAAATGTAAATGAACTGAAAATCGTTTCTTTAACAAATAAAAACACATATTCCTCTAATGTGCGCGTCCTTAGGTTAGCGATGATTATGCTGTAGGATGAGATGTTTAAAGTTATCAGCACCTTGCAGGGTCAAAATTATTAATTACTTTCATAATGGAATATGATTTACTTTAGAAGAAGCAAGCAATTCTTGGCTTATAGTATATACAGTCTAGCAGGTTTATAGACATCATTTTAATGACATCCTGTGGAGCGGCCCCGGTAGAATATAGCCACTGTACTTCTGCCAATAGTGAAGAGGCTTCTCTTGAATCGAGAATGACGGCAGCTGTGCATGTCTCCCATAAGTCACACTAGTCTTCACACGCCTCGCTGATAACTCTCAGATAGGCTGCATTGGAGCCACAAGTTTTTCTTGATTGAGATTTGTTGTTGATGAGCCCAGTATGGTAATTTTGCTGAATAAAATCGGAATATAGACTCAATGTAGTCAACAATATTAGTCTGTGTAACATCTGGGAGTCTTTTAAATTGATTCAGTAGAGAGTTGCTTTATGTTGCTATGAGAATAAAACACAATCTGTGTTTCAACAATAGTGGACAGTGGAGAACAGCATATGCACCAATTATCCCTCAATTTGTTTGTTTTGTTTTAACCTACTTCATAGATGCTATTGGATATCCATCTCCCTGTTCAGGTGCTCCGTTACAATTGTCTGCAATATTCAGACCTTTTCTTTTCAGAGATAATGAGCTTGCTACACAAAATCTGAATCCTTCTACAGTGTCTTTGAAGCTCTAAAATGTTTCCAATTATAGATTTTACCTGGACCTGTAGTTTACCTACAGCAGAGCCTGAACTTAAAATCCCAGTGTTCTAATTCATGTTGACATCAGAACAGTTCTAAAATGTATAGTGAAAGAGCTTTTAACAATAAATATGAATGCTGATTATCTTCTATTCTCACAAATACCATCCTTCCAAATACTTGCTGTTAACAGTAGCGGTTATGAAGGCAGGATTATAGTGCCGCCAATGAGGTACTGGAAACACTTATAGTCCTAAAAGAATTCTGCTATCCTGGTGATTGTGACTGGCAGCGCTGCAGGGTAGTTAACCAGTGATTCCTGTGCATAGAGTGCCCCTTTAATGTGTGCTCATTAGCATATTAATGCATTAGTAGGAACAAAGTGATTTTGGTGGTGCTCTGGTTAAATTATGAGGAGTGGTCCCAGCTGCATATGCAACCATGAATCCCATGTGCTCTTTTTTTTTATTAAGGAAACATGATATCTCATGCTGTATTGCTGGCTAAAACATATGTATACCATTAGTGTAGTAATTAAATGACTTCCTTTATAAATTAAACTATTGATTTTATTTCCTCAAAACATACTAAGGAAACATGATATCTCATGCTGTATTGCTGGCTAAAACATTAACATGACTGAATTGTTCCCACCATTATTGTTTCTAAGTTGTAAAAACAATTACAGAAGAACTAAATATCAAAACATTATTTTTTTTCAATTTGACCATTTTTAAGTTACATAGCTTTCAATCTCATTGGGGAAGACTTTGTACATCTATTACGTTTGTTTCCAATTTGACAATGCTTATTGTGTTGTGCATATCATGAGTAAGACAAATGGGCACAGGGTGGGGGTTTGTGGCTTCTGTCAACTGCTCTACCGGTTTTGGAGTTAGTTGAAAGTTGAGTATGTCTAACAGACCTCAATGTCAGCACTGGTTTGTTTGTTTCCTCATATTCGAAAGGGCTGTATCAGGGAAGGGGGATTGGGTCAAGACATTATTTTAGTAATAGTTTATAACTAATCAGAGGTAAGTAGTTTTTAGTAGTGGTTTAAATGGTATGCCACATGTATGCTCATGTAGTCTATAAAAACAGGTATGATGTGTTGTGTCTGCTCAAACGGTCAGAAACAGACTCCATGAGGGTGGTATGAGGGCCCGGCATCCACAGATGGGGGTTGTGCTTACAGCCCAACACCGTGTGGGACGTTTGGCATTTGTCAGAGAACACTAAGATTGGCAAATTCGCCACTGGTGCCCTGTGCTCTTCACAGATGAAAGCAGGTTCACACTGAGCACATGTGACAGACATGACAGAGTCTGGAGACGCCGCGGAGAACGTTCTGCTTCCTGCAACATCCTCCAGCATAACCAGTTTGGCAGTGGGTCAGTAATGGCTCGCCAGAGGTAGCCTGACTGCCATTCGGTACCGAGATGAGATCCTCAGACCCCTTGTAAGACCATATGCTGGTGCGGTTGGCCCTGGGTTCCTCCTAATGCAAGACAATGCTAGACCTCGCATCTGGAGTGTGTCAGCAGTTCCTGCAAGACGAAGGCATTGATGCTATGGACTGGCCCGCCCGTTCCCCAGACCTGAATCCAATTGAGCACATCTGGGACATCATGTCTCGCTCCATCCACTAACGTCACGTTGCACAGACTGTCCAGGAGTTGGCAGATGCTTTAGTCCAGGTCTAGGAGGAGATCCCTTAGGAGACCTCCGCCACCTCATCTGGAGAATGCACTGGTGTTGTAGGGAGGTCATACAGGCACGTGGAGGCCACACACACTACTGAGCCTCATCTTGACTTGTTTTAAGGACATTACATCAAAGTTGGATCAGCCTGTAGTGGGTTTTCCACTTTAATTTTGAGTGTGACTCCAAATCCAGACCTCCATAGGTTGAAAAATTTGATTTCCATTTTGACATTTTTGTGTGATTTTGTTGTCAGCACATTCAACTATGTAAAGAACTAAGTATTTCAGAAGAATATTTAATTCATTCAGATCTAGGTGTTATATTTTTGTGTTCCCTTTATTTTTTTGAACCAAGATAGCTGCACTCACCTGAACATGCATACATTATAGGGTGCTGCTGGGGCCAATATATACAACATAAAAAATACACAACCCAGCGCACTTGCTTATTCACTAAACAATACTTTTAAATATCAGAGATCAGAATAGTTTTATTTAAAAAAAAAACACATCACCTAGGCAAAAAATGATTGGGGGTTTAGTTACATTATATGATTATATATTGCATAAGCCTGGCCTGCCACAACGTCACTGTACCCCATTCTTGGCAGGTCTTACTCTTGCAGGCTAATGCCTGACTTATGAGATCAATCCACTTATTTGGGAACTACTTCCTCCTCGGACTCTCTGCAAGTCAAGGCTAAATAGGATCCTGGAATGAGGCACCTGTGACAGGGAGGGGTGTAAAATCAAGGAGTTGGCCTGGACTCCCAAACATATAAAGGAAACCAAGAGGGCTGCACTCACCTGAACATGCATCAATTATAGGCTGCTGCTGTGGCCAATATATGCAACATACAAAATACACAATCCCGCGCACTCGCTTATTCACTAAACCTGCCAAGAATGGGGTACACTGACGTTGTGGCAGGCTTATGCAATATATGATCATATAATGTAACTAAACCCCATTATCTTTTGCCTAGGTGAGATGTTTTTATATAAAACTATTACAATCTGTGAGACTGGATTGTGTATTTGGTATGTATACATATATATATATACATATATATTTTGATCAGCCACAATATTAAAACCACTGGCAGGTGAAGTGCATAACATTGATTACATCATTACAAAGGCACCTCTTAAGGGGAGGGATATATTAGACAGCAAATGAATTTCAAGCGTTGGAATCAGGAAAAATGGGTAAGCAAAAAAATCTGAGTAACTTTGACAAGGCCCAAATAGTGATAGTGTAAGGACGGACCAGTGGCCCAACATGCAGAATTATGCTCCCAGGTAAGTCCCCATACCGCGATTGCAGGCGTGGGATCGCCTGGCGACCGGGTAAGTACACAGGACGGTGGGGACGTGCTATGCCGCCCCCCAGGGTTTAGAGCCAGGTCCCAGGGAAAAAGTTTTTAAATTAAAACAGCAAAGAGAAAAATATTTTTTTCTAAAAAGGGACAAGCTATCAATAAAATCAGCAAAGATTAAAAATATCTATAAAAAATATGGGAAAAGGTTTTAATAACATTTTTATACAAAAATAAAAAAAATTTAACCTGCTTTTTCACTTGGTATTAACTACCAACCACAGTCCACCAACCACAGTCCACAGTCCACCAACTCCTACTTAAAAGAGACTACCGTATATACTCGAGTATAAGCCGAGTTTTTTAGCACATTTTTTGTGCTAAAAAACCCCAACTCGGCTTATACTCGAGTCAATAGTCTGTATTATGGCAATTTGCATTGCCATAATACAGACTGGGGGAGAGGGGGGCTGGCAGAGCTGTACTTACCTTTCCTGCAGCTCCTGTCAGGTCTCTCCTCCTCCGCGCCGTCCGTTCAGCACCTCGGTCAGCTCCCAGTGGCTCTCACGAGACTTACACTGGGAGCTGACAGAGGGAGCTGCACGGACGGCGCGGAGGAGGAGAGAGCTGACAGGAGCTGCAGGAAAGGTAAGTACAGCTCTGCCAGCCCCCCTCTCCCCCCACTGAACTGCCAATGCTGGACCACCAGGGAAGGAGCCCCCCTCCCTGCTATGTATCAAGCAGGGAGGGGGGACGAAAAAAAAATAATTAATAATAATAAAAAAAAAATAATAATAATAATAATAATTATTAAATAATAAATAATAATACTAAAATAATAATAATTAAATTAAATAAAAAATTAATAAATAATAATACTAAAATAATAATAATTAAATTAAATTAAAAAATAATAAATAATAATTTTAAAAAAATAATAATAAAAAAATTTAAAAAAACATTGCCCACCCCCCACCAAGGCTCTGCAACACACACACACACACACACACACTGCATTCATACACACACTGCACTCATAAGCACACTGCACTCATACACACACTGCACTCATACACACACACACTGCACTCATACACACTGCACTCATACACACACTGCACTCATACACACACTGCACTCATACACACACACTGCACTCATACACACACACTGCACTCATACACACAATGCACTCATACACACAATGCACTCATACACACACTGCACTCATACACACACTGCACTCATACACACACACTGCACTCATACACACACACTGCACTCATACACACACACACTGCATTCATACACACACACTGCATTCATACACACACGCTGCACTCATACACACACGCTGCACTCATACACACACGCTGCACTCATACACACACGCTGCACTCATACACACACGCTTATATTCGGGTCGGCTTATACTCGAGTATATACGGTACTTTACTTTCAAGCAAACTCCAGTGAGCAACTGGCGTTGGGATCATTGATGCATGTCTGGTCCGATAGAAGAGCTACTGTAGCTTAAAGGAGCACTATAGGGTCAGGAACGCAAACATATATTTCTGACCTTATTGTGTTAAAACCACCAACTTGATTTCAACAAGTTAGTATCATAGAAGATAAATGCTCTTATTGGTTAGTTGCAACTTAGATGTTATATTTTATCAGAGTTTAAAAGAGCACTATAGGGTCAGGAATAGAGTTGAGCAGACACCTGGATGTTCGGGTCCGGCGGGTTCGGCCGAACTTTGAAAAAAAATCCAGGTTCGGGCTCGAACTTGACCCCGATCCCCATTGAAGTCAATGGGGACCCGAACTTTTGGGCACAAAAATGCCTCTGAAAAGGGCTAGAGGGCTGCAAAAGGAAGTGAAATGGGGGTAAGAGTAGGACAAGTGCCCTGCAAACAAATGTGGATAGGGAAATCACTTAAAATAACATAAAATACCTAAACATTTAAAATACAGCTGGGCCATAAAATAGCACTAGATGGAATCTTTGATTTTAGCTTTGGAAGAACATAAATCAAAATCTAAAGCATGGCTGTCAGGAGGATCACCAGAATTATCCTTTTAAAAGAGGGTTGGAGTGCAGAGTATTCTCTTTCATTGTACAAACTGAGCTCAACTCCTGCTGCATGGAGAAAAGGCCTTCACAAGCCTCTGCTATTGTGTACATAGTTTATACTAAGTGACCCATAGGTTGAGGAGGCGGTGACCGTGGCGGTGTAGGTGGAAGCGGTGGTGGAGGAGGAGGAGGTAGCCAACACTGTTTTTTATTTGTTTGTTTTGTTTATTTTTAATTTATTTTTTTAATTGGGGTGGCCCCCAAAATATTGGGACATATAAAAAAAAGAAACATTTGCGGCCTGCGGTGCATTTCTTGCAGTCCTGATGCATGGAGAAATGCTCAACTCCTGATGCATAGAGAAAAGACCTTCACAAGCCTCTGCAATTGGGTACATAGTTTATACTAAGTGACCCATAGGTTGAGGAGGCGGTGACCGTGGCAGTGTAGGTGGAAGCGGCGGTGGAGGAGGTAGCCAACACTGTTTTTTTTTGTTTTTTTTTCTAATTGGGGTAGCCCCCAAAATATTGTGACATATAAAAAAAAGAAACATTTGCGGCCTGCAGTGCATTTCTTGCAGTCCTGATGCATGGAGAAATGCTCAACTGCTATTGGGTACATAGTTTATACTAAGTGACCCATAGGTTGAGGAGGCGGTGACCGTGTCGGTGTAGGTGGAAGCGGCGGTTGGAGGAGGTAGCCAACACTGTTTTTTATTTGTTTGTTTTGTTTATTTTTTATTTATTTTTTTAATTGGGGTGGCCCCCAAAATATTGGGACATATAAAAAAAGAAACATTTGCGGCCTGCGGTGCATTTCTTGCAGTCCTGATGCATGGAGAAATGCTCAACTCCTGATGCATGGAGAAAAGACCTTCACAAGCCTCTGCTATTGGGTACATAGTTTATACTAAGTGACCCATAGGTTGAGGAGGCGGTGACCGTGGCGGTGTAGGTGGAAGCGGTGGTGGAGGAGGAGGTAGCCAACACTGTTTTTTATTTGTTTATTTTGTTTATTTTTTATTTTTTTTTTTAATTGGGGTGGCCCCCAAAATATTGGGACATATAAAAAAAGAAACATTTGCGGCCTGCGGTGCATTTCTTGCAGTCCTGATGCATGGAGAAATGCTCAACTCCTGATGCATGGAGAAAAGACCTTCACAAGCCTCTGCTATTGGGTACATAGTTTATACTAAGTGACCCATAGGTTGAGGAGGCGGTGACCGTGGCGGTGTAGGTGGAAGCGGCGGTGGAGGAGGAGGAGGTAGCCAACACTGTTTTTTTTTTTTTTTCTAATTGGGGTAGCCCCCAAAATATTGGGACATATTAAAAAAGAAACATTTGCGGCTTGCGGTGCATTTCTTGCAGTTCTGATGCATGGAGAAATGCTCTACTGCTATTGGGTACATAGTTTATACTATAGTTTATACTATAGGTTGAGGAGGCGGTGACCGTGTCGGTGTAGGTGGAAGCGGCGGTGGAGGAGGTAGCCAACACTGTTTTATTTATTTTTTTGTTTTTTTTTAATTGGGGTAGCCCCCAAAATATTGGGACATATAAAAGGAAACAAAGAATAAGTGCACTTGAGTATAACAATGACTGGGTGAGGCCGGTATAAATGTCTATTCTGCACAAGGTACAGACAAGTCTGGTGGGATCCATGCCTGGTTCATTTTAATAAACGTGAGCTTGTCCACGTTGGCTGTGGACAGGCGGCTGCGCTTGTCTGTGATAACACCCCCTGCCGTGCTAAACACACGTTCAGACAATACACCTCCAATGCACCTCCAAGGCATAAAGGGGAAGCTCAGGCGATGTGCCCAATTTGGAGACCCAGAAGTTAAATGGGGCAGACCCATCAGTCAGTGCGTGCAGGCATGTGCACATGTACTGTTCCACCATGTTGCTGAAATGCTGCCTCCTGCTAAGACGTTCCATATCAGATGGTGGTGCTGATTGTTGTGGCGTGCTGACAAAGCTTTTCCACATTTCAGCCATGCTATTCCTGCCTTCTGAGGTGCTGGCGGTGCCCCAGCTGCGTTGGCAACCTCTTCCTCCTCCTCTGCCTTCGCCTTGTACTTCCACTGAGCCGCCAATGTCAGTTGGGAATGTCCTCAGCAGCGCGTCTACCAGCGTGCGCTAGTAGTCGCGCATCTTCCGATCACGCTCCAGTGAGGGAATTAAGGACGGCACGTTGTCCTTGTAACGGGGATCCAGCAGGGTGGCCACCCAGTAATCAGCACAAGTTAGAATGTGGGCAACTCGGCATGTAGTCGCTCATGTGTGCCAGGCTGCCCAGAGGCAAGGACAAGCTGTCCTCTGTGGGAGGTGTATCATCTGTGTCCTCCGTATCCCCCCAGCCACGCTCCAGTGATGCCCACGAGCTGCGTTGGGTGACACCCTGTTGTGAACACGGTTCCTCAACCTCATCATCCTCCTCCTCATCCTCCAGAACTGTGCCCTGGCTGGACAATTGTGTACCTGGCACCCTCCAAGCAACTTGTGAATGACTGGCCTGATAGCTGTGTAAATGACCCCTCTTCCTCCTCCTCTTCCTCCTGTGCCACATCCTCTTCCATCATCGCCAAAGCGTTTTTTCAAGGAGACATAGAATGCCTGTACTGGTGCCTCTGTGCGACCACCGCCTCTTCCTCCAAACTGCACACGTCACTCGCATGACCTTCATTCCATGTGGGGTCTAGGACCTCATCATCCTCCACATCATCTTCCACCCACTCCTCAACCCTGCCTTCCTTGCCTGTCTGCACATTGCAGATAGCCACAGTAGTTGGCACCTGTGCTTCGTCATCATCAGAGACGTGCTGCGGTGGTCCTTGCATGTCCACATCCTGACACATAAGTGGTTGTGCATCAGTGCACTCAATCTCTTCCACTTCTGGGACAGGGCTAAGTGGATGGCCCACGGAAACCCCACCATCAGAGTCATCGAAAAGCAAAAGAGACTGCTGCATGACTTGTGGCTCAGACTGCTTGGCTGATTTGCAAGGGGGTGAGATGAAATACAGATGGCCATGTACTGCAGGTGCCAACTCTGAGCTTTCAGCAGGGGACTGGATGGGAGACAATGTGAAGTAACTGGAGGCACTGTCAGCCATCCAATCTACTATCGCCTGTACTTGTTCTGGCCTCACCATTTGTAGAGCAGCAGTCGGGCCTACCATATAACGCTGACGGATCTGTCGCGTACTCGCAACCAAAAAAATGTACTTTTTAAAACTCCGATGTTACCACAGTATTTGGCATTTCTATTTGACTCTCAGATATGAAGTGCACACCCCAAATCCAAATGTACTATTTAGCACCAAAAAAATTTGACTTTTTAAAACTCTGATGTAACAGTATTTGACGCTTCTATTTGACTCTCAGATATGAAGTGCAGGGCCCAAATTTACTATTTAGCAGATTAGCACCCAGAAAATAAGAATGTTTACAATTGCGCTGTAACCGCAATATTTGACGCTTCTATTTGACTCTCAGATATGAAGAGCACACCCCAAATTTACTTCTTAGGAGCAAAAACAAGGGAATTTGTTAAAGTGCGCTGTAAACACAGTATTTGACGCTTCTATTTGACTCTCAGATATGAAGTGCAGGGCCCAAATGTACTATTTAGCAGATTAGCACCTAGAAAATAAGAATGTTTACAATTGCGCTGTAACCGCAGTATTTGATGCTTCTATTTGACTCTCAGATATGAAGAGCACGCCCCAAATTTACTATTTAGCAGTTTAGCACCAAAACAATTAGAATTTTTACAACTGCGCTGTAACCACAGTATTTAACACTATTTGACTCTCAGATATGAAGTGCACCCCACTAATGTACTTTTTAGCACCCAAAAAAATTACGTTTTAAAACTGCAATGTGACAGCAGTATTTGACGCTTCTATTTTTTTTTTATATTTTTATTGATTTTCAAGTTTAAAAACAGTAAGTATGAATACATTAATTACATCCGAAATTGTGACAGTGTAGCTTCAACAAATAATGTTACATAACAATTACAAGAGATATTGTTAATCATTATACAGATGATGACATATATTGAGTGGTAGACAAGCATTATACAATTAATGGTGAGTATTGGATAGGGTGTGTTTCTCCCAGAACGGTTTTCATAGTACGAAATACAAAGTGTGAATGGTGTTACATATACGTGCTCTTTAAGAGTTGTACTTTAGACAGTTCGAGTATTCCACAGTGTCTAGTGCTGTTATTTGGGCTTTTGCCTAAATCTGATTTCTCATACTTCCCCCCCCCCTAGGTATATCGCCCAAGGTTTCCATGTTTGCGTGAAAGTTATGTAGTTTTTCGTTAAGGCGTATGTTATACCTTCCATCTGCTTGATACTTTCTACGCGGTTGGTCCATTCCCTAACAGAGGGAATCTTTTCCTGTTTCCAGTATACCGGAATAAGGTGGTTTGCTGCCATGAGCAATTGGGATATCAGATAATTTTCCTTTTTATTGAGATTTTGGATAGCCATCATTAATATTAGATGTTCTGGTGTGAAGGGTATCTGTTTGTGCATAATGATCTGTATGAGTTTATGTATGCGGGTCCAGAACTTTTTCATTTTAGGGCATTGCCACTAGATATGTGTTAGGTTAGCCTCCCCCTCCCTGCATCTCCAACAAATATTTTGTGTTCCCGGGAACATTTTGCTTAGTTTGGAGGGCGTGTAGTGCCAACGGGTTAGGCGTTTATAGTTACTTTCCTGGTTGGAAGTTGCAATGGATATGTTGTGGGCTCTGATAAAAATGTGTTTCCATTGTTCCTCTGAAATGTCTAAATTCATTTCTCTAGTCCATTTGGAGACGAAACCAGGAATTTCAGTGTTGTCTAAGTGCAACAGCAATTTATACATGGTAGATAACAATTTATTTTTTAAAGGGTGTGTTGTGCACAGCTGTTCGAAGGTTGACAGTTCCCTGTTTCCCCCTGGCAGCAGCTTTTGGCTCCCCATGAAATGTTTCATTTGTGAGTAATGTAATTGTTGCATACTCGTAGGGGGTTGGCCAAGAGCTAGATCGTGCAATGTTATTAATGTATTATCCTTGGTCATGTCCCGGAGTGTAATGTTTGCGCCCCCCCGATGTAGCTCATAAGTTCTACCTGTGATACCTGATGGCAGAAGTGGGTTACGCGTAATCTGGTATCGTGGCGATGGATATGGGGCTATAGTGGTGGTATTAATTACCTTCGACCATGTCTGTAGTGTAGGTAAGATGAGCGGGTGTTGTTTATGTTTGAGAAGTGCAGTGTTCATTTTGTGCCACGGGAGTGAATCAAGAGGCGCTAGGCATTGTTCCCTCTCTATGTTCACCCACTGCTGGGAGGGTTGTTCCTTCGTCCACTCATAGATCCGAGACAAGTGCACCGCTTTACAGTATTTTTCTATGTCAGGGATGCCCATTCCCCCCTTCTCCCTTGGTTGGGTTAAGAGTTGTAATGGTAGTCTAGGTTTGGAGTGCGACCAGAGAAAGGCTGTCAATGTCCCCTTAATTAAGGAAAAGAAACTAACTGGCGGCTTAATTGGGACTGTTTGTAAAGTATATAGGATGCGTGGCAATATCACCATTTTTATGATGCTCGTTCTACAAAACCATCCGTAGCATGGTTTATTCCAAGCCTTCAAATCTTTAGAGACGGCTTCCACAAGTGGAGCGTAGTTTAGGTCATAAAGTTGTTTTAGTTGGTGAGGCAAGTGTATTCCTAAATATTTTATGGATTTCATTGCCCACGTAAAGTTGAAGTTTTCCTGTATGTATTTATCTGTATTTAGAGTGGTGTGCAGAGGGAAGATCTCGCATTTTGTGAGATTTGCCTGGAAGTTCGAGACATCACTGTATGCTCTCATTTCTGCTAGTATATGCGGGATAGATTGCAATGGTTTAGAGATCGTGAAAAGCAAGTCGTCTGCAAAGGCAGAAACTTTGTAATCTATATTTCCTATTGTGATGCCGTGTATGTGTGGGTTATTTCGTATTCCCTGTATGAATGGTTCCAGCACAAGGATAAAAATCAATGGGGAGGGGGGGCGGAGCCTGACCGCCATGCCGGACAGTCGCACGGGGTAAGAGCTCCTGGCGGGCAAGCGAAACAGTGGACAAAAACGGCGACTATACAGCCCAAAGACGTCCCGAAGTGTGCTACCCAGACCGGGGGTACACGGAGGTCCCGGGGGATACCCTTTGGGAGCCTGTCCGGGCATTCTGAGCGGGAAGAATAATCTGAGGCCTGCAGGGACGGGAGCCGGAGAGAGGCGGCCGCTCTCTCCGACACCGCACACTCCAGCAATCACAGCTAACCTCCTAACCCCCCCCCCCTGGACCGGTGGGGGTCATCCCGGTCCCCGTGAGACAAGCGGATAACCGCGGATAGCAATCGAGCTGAACCTTACATATATCAACGGACGAAAGGCTGTCGGAACGCATCCAAGATGGCTGCCCGTCAACAGCCACAGAGAGAAACCACGAACAGCAGCCTGAAGCCTGCCTCCATAGAGACCCTTGATCGGCTCTGCTCGGCCTTCTATGAGTTGTTGTGCAAGCGGGGTATGCCCTGCCATCAAGCGGCCCGGAAAGTGGCCTCCTGGATCCGCCCGACGACCCGCCGAAGCTACTACGGTGCCCCACAGCAGATATTTCAGGCGGGCGTCCGACAGATTGACCACAGGCGAACACGCAGGCGGGAAACAGACCGCGCAAACCCGAGCACAGGTACCTCCACAACAGGTGACCAAACTAACGGACAATCCCAGGGCTCCAGCAGTACAATAAAACGCAACACCTCAAACACGGGTCCACTACGGAAACTCCGGAGCCGGAGCGCACAGAAGGCACTACCCAGCGGCAGTCAAACACTGACGGCAGACAAGCGCATCCACAGCCCTGCTGGACCACCAGCCCACCACCAGATATGCCAAGCGGCACCTGAGACCGCCACGGTCATGTCTGATAACCACCCCAGAAAAGCACCTCCAACGTCGCATCCGGACGCAGCACTGTTTCACGTCTGGGAGACAGGTACTTTCCGGCATGATACCTACCCACTGCCCAGCGAACTCCGATCACCGCATAGACAAGGCATTGGATGACGGGTAAGAAGCCACGGACTGCCTCCTGGCACAGGCACAGACGGCACCGCTGCCCTGGTCTATCCTAACGGACACCCGACGAGTTCAACTATCCCCCACCTGCAGGCACCATGAGAAAGCCGACTAGGGGAGGCAGCTGACTTTCGGCAACAACTGGGGGCTGGCCTGCTACCCCATCACTCTATTCATACAGACTTTAGGTGGTGTACTTCTCTGATCTTACGGTTTGAGATAGGCATACAACATTGAACTCTTAAGTGCTCTGCATTGTTTTTTCATTTTCAATTGGTTTGCACTTCTTACAATATTATTTTCACAATCTGATGCTTGTAGCTGTGAAATATTGCTGATGATATTGCTGTGTAATAGAGCAATTTTCCTCTCCTGTATCCCATTAAGCGAGTACTGTCTGTTCTTCCTATCATTAGCACAGGTGGACCAAACATATTTTAAAAAATAAGCGACTAATATCTAACAGATTCAGAATATGTTTTTGAAGCGATATATCTTGCTCCAGCCTGTATGTTATTCTAGAGAAGGCTCTAGCCTGCTCACATAACTAGCGAAGTAAACTTGTAATAATTGAGCAATTTTTTATTTGCCACTACATGTATATTGTTCTACACTGTGGTCATCACCAACTTAGTCTGAATGTCATTATATGTTTTACTAGCTTTATAACATTGAGCGAGATTAATCTTAATATACACGCATTTACCATGATTGTATTATAGCTTGTTATTTAAAAAAAAAAAAAACTGCGCTGTTTAACCTGTCACGATTTGTAAAGTATACAAAACTGCTTGCAGCAGCTGTCGTGGCGCTGCACGCCTGCTGTCATTTCATGCGCAAATAAAATAAAGAATTTAAAAAAAAATAAAAAATCAATGGGGAGAGTGGACACCCCTGTCTGGTCCCGTTCCTTATATAAATCGCTTCTG
Source organism: Pelobates fuscus (assembly GCF_036172605.1). NCBI lineage: Eukaryota > Metazoa > Chordata > Amphibia > Anura > Pelobatidae > Pelobates > Pelobates fuscus. The sequence continues at coordinate 130,807,233 of NC_086319.1, read as the reverse complement.
AGAGCTGGCCATTGACGCGTATTCGGGCAGTTGGTGTGGAGTACAGTCTCCCCAACCATTGTAACCACCTGGGTCCAAAACCCAGATGTTCCATCGTGGCTGTCATGAGGGACCAATCCACCCTATCAAATGCCTTTTCGGCATCAATAGCCAGTAGTACACTCTGAATTTTATTGACCTTTGCCCAGTGCATTATGTAGATGATTTTTGTGGTGTTGTTTTTGGCTTCCCTACCCGGTACAAACCCCGCTTGGTCTTGGTGTACCAGATCAGGGAGTAGCGGTTTTAATCGGTTGGCCAGGATCTTGGTGAAGAGTTTTAGATCCACGTTCATTAGGGATATTGGTCTATAACTCCCACAGTTTGTAAGATCCTTGCCTGGTTTGGGCAGTAGTGTTATGGTGGCATTTAATGTCTCATGTGGAGCCTTGCTCGCGTTGTGCGTAAAAGTAAATGCTTGCACAAAAGGTTCCGCCAGGATCTGTTGTGCAACCTTATAGTATTTGCCTGTGTAGCCGTCTGGCCCAGGACTCTTTCCCAGTGGGATTTGTTTAACTACATCATGAAATTCTTCAGTGGTGATGGGTTTGTCCAGGAAATACACCAAATTGCGCGGAATAGTGGTATTAATTCGACTAGCTAGGAATTCCCGTATCTTATCTTTGGAGGGTACCGTATCTCTGATATTGTACAGGGAAGAGTAATATGTGTGGAATGCCAACACGATTTTTGGCATTAATTGCGTCAACGAGCCATCTGGTAGCTTAATGTGTGATATGAATGTTGATTGTCTTTGTTGCTGTATAGATTGCGCAAGGAGTCTATCACATTTGCCCTCTTGTGTAAAGTATGAGTGTTTGGTCCTTTGTACAGATCTGGTAGCCTGTAGGTTGAGAATGGTTTTGAGTTCTGCCCTCTTAGCTAGTAAATTGTTATATGTTTGTATCGTAGTATCCTTACTGTGATGAAGCTCTAGGTTTCTTATATCCCGGATTAAGGATGTTATTTTAGCTTCTCTAAGCTTTTTCAGCGCTGAGGCTATTTTAATGATTTCCCCTCTGAGGACGCATTTGTGAGCTTCCCATACCACATCTGGCCTAGTGTCTTGGCTAGAATTGGTTTCGAAGTACCTTTGCGCACTTGTTTTAATTTGTTCTATGACCTCCTCTTTATTTAAGAGAATATCGTTCAGTTTCCATTGAGGGGCTGCCCTGGTTAAAGAAGGGATTGTCATCTCTAAGGTTAGTGGAGCATGGTCAGACCATGTGATGGGACCATATGATGCGGTCTTTATTAGATTGAGGTAGGTATGGGGTAAGAGCAACATGTCTAATCTAGTATATGTGCCGGATGTTGTGGAATAGAACGAGTAATCTCTGCCAGTGGGGTGTAGTGCCCTCCAACTGTCATACAGTCTGGTCTCATGTAGGATATCGAGTATTCGACTACGGGTGGGCTCTAGATAGTCACTGGAGGTAGCGGATTTATCTGATTGGCCGTCTAATGAGATGTTGAGATCCCCTCCCACAACCAGTAGACCTTCTTGAAATTCAAACAACTTGTGGAGCATTTTTCTTAAGACCACGCTTTGTTTTTTATTGGGAAGGTAAAGGTTTGCCAATGTTATGGTGGTGTTGCCTAATTTACCTTAAATGAAAATGTATCTACCTGCGTCATCATTGAGCTGTCCCGTGAGTGTGAATGGAACTTGTCTCTCAAGCTAAATCGCCACTCCCCTTGCCTTAGCCGCAGTGTAATGACTAAAATAACCTGTAGGATATTTACGGTTTCTAAGTGAGGGAGCCTGGTTCCTGCGAAAATGCGTTTCTTGTATAAACACAATATCTGCTCTATATCTCTGGAAAGTGCAAGTGATCTTTTCTCCGGGGTGTTTAGCCCCTTGGCATTTTGAGAGTGTATCCGTAGGATCAGGTTTGAGTCTGTGTTAGTTGTGTGTGCTGGAGGGTCAGTGGTTCCAGTCTGTGGTTTCACTGTCTGAGTATTCCTAGTTGTCATCTTGCCCCCACTTATTGAAGGTTTGCTTGTCACTTATTAATCAACAGTTATACGTTAACAATAACAATATAAACAAAATATTAAAGTAAAAAATAAAGTAGTGAAATGAGGAGGATCAGCGAAGCTCCTCAGACACTTGTCCTCTCGTGGGTAGAGGACTTACTAAAGGTTATCCTGAATAACACACTTGGAGTTATTCTCACTTGTTTCGTATTCTGTCCCCGTGCAAGAGGCAGAATAGTTACTGTGCGGGTGTGGTGATAGACTAGAACTCGAGGCATGCAATCTGACAATTCCTTGTACATAATTTGTTGGAGGATCTGGAGGAGGAAGGGGGGAGGGGGAGGGAGGGAGGGAAGGGGGGGAGAGGTGGGAAAGGGGGTGGAAACATAAGGGGTAGGTAGAATACATTCTATTACTGATCTCTATCCCCCAAGCTATCAGTCTCCCGCTCGACACCAATGCAAAGATATACTGATAATTCTCTCGGTGGTGTCTGGGTCAAAAGCAAGTTATATATTATTAACATAAAATTCAGGGCCAACAGTGGACCCCATTTTTTTTTTTTTTTTTTTTTTTCACAATGTGATATACGACCTTATAAACGGTTGTCGCCCAGCGTGACTGAACCAGTCCTTCCCTAGTTCTGTTTCCCTGGTCTTGGGTACAGGGACTTAGTTGCCCAGGAGGTGTAGTCCAAATCGACCTTTCGTTTTGATGAGCTCTTTATCATGCCAAATCTATGTCACCGGATCTTGTTCTTGGAGAGGACTCAGGTGGCACAGGGGTCCCATGTAGTAGTCTGTTGGACGCTCTGGTGGGAGACCCCACTGATTTGAAGATCTTGAAAATCATGAAAATTTCGTTTGGAGTTATATCCGCAGAGTCCAGTGGTGTGTTACAGCGGTCGTTTCAACTATGTATGGTCGTGGTAGCCATTTCCAATCATTTGTGCTAGCTCTTGCTCTTAACTAATCTGTCATGTCGCTGTAGACGGTATAGCCTAGGGGGCGGAGACCATGGCCTAGCGGTTATCATCCCTTTGGTTCGCCAACGATCTGCCCCATGGCGAGAAAAGTCAGCCCTTCTTTTCTTGGCCGGGGTAATCCATCTTTGTCTTTGGGGTAGAATAGAAGAATCTTGGTTTGGTTGGGGAGCATACCAATCTGTAATATTGGTGTTCGGCAATTCCAATGCTCTCAGGAAAGGTTTTACATCCAGATGTGTAGCTATGGAAGGCAGCACTGCGAATGGGTACCCCCATCTATATTTCATGTTGCGGTTGCGCAAAAGTTCCGTGATTGGCTTTAGTGCTCGTCTCGCTTGTAGTGTGAACCATGATAAATCCGGGAAAATCTGTACTTGATTTTCATGGTACAAAAGGGGTTGGGATGTTTCTCTGAGGGCCTTAAGAATGTTGTCCTTCACTGAGAAATAATGAAGCCTGCAGATTACATCCCTTGAAGCTTATGTTGCCGCTCCTCTAGGGCGTAGTGATCTGTGGGCTCTGTCCATTAATATCGGGTTGTCCACAGGGTCCCCCAATATAAGATTAAATAATTCTTTCAAAGTAACCATCGGGTCTTCCCCTGGCGTTTCAGGAAGGCCCCTTATTCTCAGGTTATTTCTCCTGCTCCTATTATCTAAGTCATCTATTTGCCTCTGCATAGAGGACAGGGTCAGTGCCTGCGCTTCTAATGTGGAGGAATTATTTAAAATCTGGGCTTGCATTACATCCTTTTCTTCTTCTAAGTCTGTAACTTTAAGACTTACTTGCTGTATGTCTGCGCCCATTGCATCGATTTTAGACTGCAGAGCTGCTTCTATTCTGCCGATCATATTGGCCATGTCTGCTTTGGATGGCAGGTTCCTCAGCAGTTCTTTGATGTCTGGGTCGTTTGCCTGTGAGTGAGTACCACAGAAGCCCTCCGACGGTGCCGGGCTTGACGGCGCCGATTCCGCCGCCATGTTGGAATTTGCGGCCTCATCCTCGCGGGACGCCGCGTCTTTGAAATATCGTGTAAAAGTGCTGGATTTCACGGTAGGTGTTTTGCTGGATGCCCCCTGAGCGTTGGTGTTCTTTTTGGGGTTCCCCATAATTCCTCCAGACCTCCGATGGTGTTAGATTGCACCTCGGTGTTCAGGGAGCTGAATCAGTGCACGTCCATTCAGCTCCGCGTCAGGCCACGCCCCCCCTTGACGCTTCTATTTGACTCTCAGATATGAAGTGCATCCCACTAATGTACTTTTTAGCACCCAAAAAATATTTACTTTTTAAAACTCCGATGTTACCACAGTATTTGACATTTCTATTTGACTCTCAGATATGTAGTGCACACCCCAAATCCAAATGTTCTATTTAGCACCAAAAAAAAATTACTTTTTAAAACTCAGATGTAACCACAGTATTTGACGCTTCTATTTGACTCTCAGATATGAAGTGGACCCCACTAATGTACTAGTTTGCAGAATTCTTTCCTAATCTGTCCCTGAAAGCGGCAGCATCCTCTCCCTACACTAAAAAGAGCTCATGTGACGTGCGGCGCTACGTGACTCCAGCTTATATATAGAGGCTGGGTTACATGCTGCACTGGCCAATCACAGCCATGCCATTAGTAGGCATGGCTGTGATGGCTTCTAAGGGCACACGAGTCAAACGCTTGTTGATTGGCTTCCCTGCAGCCTTTCAAAACGCGCCATTAAATCGCCGAACACCGAACTCCAACCCGAACATACACTGATATGTCCGTGTTCAGGTCCGGGGTCCAAAAAACGTAATGTTTGGTATGAACCCGAACTTTACAGTCCGGGTTCTCTCAACTCTAGTCAGGAACACAAACATTTATTCCTGACCCTATAGGGTTAAAACCACCATCTAGCCCCTCTGTCCCACTCATGCCCCCATAAATATAGTAAAATCTTACTTGTATTCAAGCCTGAAGCTGCTTGCTCTGCCCCTGTCTGGCTCAAAAGAGCAAGAAGTATTGTTCTGAGCCAATCACAATGCATCCCCATAGGATTGGCTAAGACTGTGAAGGAGGCAGATCAGGGGCAGAGCCAGCACAAGTCAAACATAGCCCTGGCCAATTAGCATCTCCTCATAGAGATGAATTGGATCAATGCATCTCTATGAGGAAAGTTCAGTGTCTGCTTGCAGAGGGAGGAGATACTGATATGTTGTGATGCACACTAGGCAAGACTGAGATAGGAAGCAGCTCTAGCAGCCATCTGAGGAGTGGCCAGTAAAGTTATCACTAGACTGTAATGTAAACACTGCATTTTCTCTGAAAAGATAGTGTTTACAACAAAAAGCCTGAAGGGCATGATTCTACTCACCAGAACAAATGCAATAAGCTGTAGTTCTGGTGAATATAGTGTTCCTTTAATTTGCTGAAAAACGTAATGCTAGCTATAATAGAAAGGTTCCAGACCACAAGAACAGTGCACTGTAGTTTGCTGCATATGTGTGCCCATGATAACCCCTGACCACCGCCAAAATTGTTTTCAATGGGGACGTGAGCATCAGAACCAGACCATGGAGCTACAGAAGAAGGTTGCCTGGTCTTATGATTCACATTTCTTTTAGACTAGGTGGATAACTGAGTACTTGTGCATGGCTAGGCTGGGGAAGAGATAGCAGCAGGATGAATTATGGGAAGAAAGTAGGCTGCTTTATTCATTTTTAATGCATTAATTCATGTTTACTATAAGATATTTTTAGTCAGGGCCTTTTTAAAATATGTCCATTGTGTTGAAACATTACCAGTAAATCTTCATTCATAACAGCAGCTGTGCCAGATGGTGCCATCAGAGGTTATGCAGACCATTAATGTACTTTTATCTGCTCCTGCTGTTCCTGTACATTTCCTAAAATTTTCTGTAATGACAGTTAGTCCCCCTGCTGGCTGGAAATAAAATAAAATGAATTAAATAAGTGTAAAAAAAAAAAAAAAATATATATATATATATACTTGGATCATATATATATCATATATATATGATCTAAGTATATATATACACATATATACACATACACTGTCTAGGTGTATTTTACTATTAATATATATAATTTTATATATATATATATATATATATATATATATATATATATATATATTAATATCAAATTACACGTAAAAAATGTTTTAAAAATAATTTTAAAAAATAATAAAAAAATATATAGATGTGTTTTATTTCGTTCTAACTGTATTGTGATATTAATATATATATATATATTTATATCAAAATACACGTAGAACGAAATAATATATATATCTATATACATAAATATATACATATATATCACTATATATATATACCTATATATAAATAAAAATATTTTTTTTAAATTATATATATATACACATACGAATATATATATATAGACAAGATAAGAGGGCAAGCATTAGGTGGTAGTGTAGGACCTGCCAAGAATGGGGTACTTTGATGCAGTTGGCAGGCTTATGCAATGTATGATCATATAATGTAACCAAACCCCCATTATTTTTTATCTAGGTGAGGTGTTTTTAACCCCTTAAGGACCGCTGACGGTTCAGGACCGTCAGCGGCAAAACGTGCGTTTGGACCGCTGACGGTCCTGAACCGTCATAACGGTTTTGGGCAACTTACCTGATCGCCGTCGGTCCCACGGCGGCGATCAGCTCTCCTCCCGGTCCAGGGGGACTGCCTGTCTGCCCGGGCAGTCCCCCCTCGGCAGATCAGGACCCCACGGCCATGTGATCACTCGATCACATGACCGCAATAGGGGTCTTTGTATCTGCCTGCAGGGGGACTGTCTGTGCTGACAGGCAGTCTCCCTGCAAGTAAAAAATCATAAAATAAAGTGTAAAAAAAAAAGAAATCAGTGTAAAAAAAATATGTGTATATATATATATGATATATATACATGTATTATATCTATATATACCTATATATAATATATGTATATATATCATATATATAATGTCACACTAAGTGTATTTTTATATTTATATATACGTATATTAATATAAAAATACACTTATATTTAAATTACACACGAATATATACAATATATATAATAACTATATATATGGTATATATATTATTATAAAATACAAATAATATGTTAATAAAAATAAATAACAAAAAATAAAAATAATTTTTAATAATTAAAAAAAAATTATATATATATATTCAATTTTATTCTAACAGTATTTTGATATTGATATATATATATATATTTATATCAAAATACACTTAGAATGTAATGATATATATATCTATGTATAAATAAATAAATAAAAATAATACGAAATATACATATGTCCACATACAAAATTACATTAATAATTTCATAAATATACACGTAGACGTAAAATATATAAATATGTATATATATTAAAATTCTACGTGCATATTTATGTAATATTTTTACCTAATTAAGTAATTTTAATGATTGCAATTTGAGGGACCTGCCTGCCAACCCAGGCCAAAAGTCCAGATAATTTAATTTGCTAGCACTGTGCTTAACCCTGTAACTTTCTATGACACCCTAAATCCTGTACATGGGGGTACTGTTTTACTCGGGAGACTTCGCTGAACACAAATATTAGTGTTTCAAAACAGTAAAACATATCACAGCGATGATATTGTCAGTGAAAGTGAAGTTTTTTGCATTTTTCACACACAAACAGCTCTTTCACTGAGGATATTATTGCTGTGATATATTTTACTGTTCTGATACACTAATATTTGTGTTCGGCGAAGTCTCCTGAGTATAACAGTACCCCACATGTAGAGGTTTTATAGTGTTTGTGAAAGTTACAGGGTCAAATATAAGGCTTGATTTTACTTTTTTTTTTTTTTATTGAAATTTGTCAGATTGGTTAGGTTGCCTTTGAGAGCGTATGGTAGCCAAGGAATGAGAATTAGCCCCATGATGGCATACCATTTGCAAAAGAAGACAACCCAAGGTATTGCAAATGGGGTATGTTCCGCCTTTTTTAGTAGCCACTTAGTCACAAACACCGGCCAAAGTTAGCGTTTTTTGCATTTTTAACACACAAACAAATATAAATGCTAACTTTGGCCAGTGTTTGTGACTAGGTGGCTACTAAAAAAGACTGGACATACCCCGTTTTAAATACCCTGGGTTGTCTACTTTAAAAAATATGTACATGTTAGGTGTGTTTCGGGGATTTATGACAGATAACGGTGTAACAATGTCACTATTGATACATTTAAAATATATATATATTGAAACAGCAATTTCCTACTTGTATTTATAGGCCTATAACTTGCAAAAAAAAGCAATAAAGCATGTAAACACTGGGTGTTTTTAAACTCGGGACAAAATTTTGAATCTATTTAGCAGTTTTTTTCATTAGCTTTTGTAGATAAGTAAAAGATTTTTCAAGTAAAAGTCCAAAAACATGTTTGTTTGTTTTTTTTCACCATATTTTATTATTTTTTTAAAATACAATATATGACATAATATAAATACTGGTATGTAAAGAAAGCCCTTCTTGTCGTGAAAAAAACAATATATAACTTGTATGGGAACCGTAAATGAGAGAGCGGAAAATTACAGCTAAACACAAACACCACAAAAGTGTTAAAACTGCTCTGGTCCTTAACGTACAAACATCGCAAAAACAGGCCGGTCCTGAAGGGGTTAAGTAGTACTATTTAGAATGTGAAATCACTGTTTAGTTGATGCAGTTGACAGGCTTATGCCATGTGTGATCATGTAATGTAACCATCCTCCCATTATTTTTCAGGTGAGGTGTTTAAATAGTACTATTTAGGATTTAAAATCTCTGTTTAGTTAATAAGCGAGTGCACTGGTTTGTATATTTTTTATATATATATATATATATATATATATATAAATGCAGACAGCTCTTGCACTCTTCACTGTTTGTTTAGTACCTGGTGCTCTGGTAGCTCATGCACAGCAATAGAAAGAAATATACCAGCACTCCTCGGATTTTCAAATGAAGTTTTCCTTTTATTCCAAAGTACAATTTCACTTTGGAAATTGTACTTTGGAATAAAAGGAAAACTTCATTTGAAAATCCGAGGAGTGCTGGTATATTTCTTTCTATTGCTATATATATATATATATATATATATATATATATGTATACATGTATATTAATTCTACATATATATTTATGTAATATTTTTACATAATTAGGTATCTTAATTAATTACAATTAGCGGGACATGGCTGACAACCCATGCCGAAAGTAAAGGGAATTTAATTTTCTAGCACTATATTTAACCCTATAACTTTCCAAGACACCATAAAACCTGTACATGGCGGGTAATGTTTTCCGCGGGAGACTTCGCTGAACACAAATATTAGTGTTTCAAAACAGTAAAATGTATTACAACGATGATTTTCACGCACAAACAGCACTTACACGGACAATATTATTGCTGTTTACTGTTTTGAAACACAAATATTTGTGTTCAGCGAATTCTCCCGAGTACAACAGTACCCCTCATGTACAGGTTTTATGCTGTTTTCAAAAGTTACAGCGTCAAATATAAGGCTTGTGTTTAATTTTTTTCACATTAAAATACGCCAGATTGGTTACGTTGCCTTTGAGACCCTATGGTAGCCCAAGAATTAAAATTACCCCTATGATGGCATACCATTTGCAATAGTAGACAACCCAAGGTATTGCAAATGGGGTATGTTGTCTTTTTTAGTAGCCACTTAGTCACAAACACTGGCCAAAATTGGCGTTTTTTGCATTTTTCACACACAAACAAATACTAACGCTAACTTTGGCCAGTGTTTGTGACCAAATGGCTACTAAAAAAGACTGGACATACCTCATTTGCAATACCTTGGGTTGTCTACTATTGCAAATGGTATGCCATTGTGGGTGTAAATTTAATTCCTGGGCTACTATACAGTCTCAAAGGCAACGTAACCAATCTGGCGAATTTCAATTTCAAATGTAACGTGCTATATTTGACCCTGTAACTTCCAAAAACACCATAAAACCTGTACATAGGGGGTACTGTTTTACACGTGAGACATCGCTGAATATAAATATGTGTATTTTATTGCAGTAAAAGCAAACAGTATTATGACCATGACAGTTAAAATGTCATGTAGAACTAAAAAAATAACAACATTTCTTATTTTCTCCCATTTGTTTGATATTAAATTATGTTTCATAGCTAAATGTTTGATATTAAATGAAAGCCCTGTTTCCCCTGAATAAAATTAAATTTAATAAGGGGGGTGCATTTAATATGAAAGAGGTGAATTACGGTTGGACAGACATATAGCGCAAATGCCAGGTTTTGTTTATGTTTTGTTTTGTTCACAACGTGTACATTTGGCTCAGTCCTTAAAGGGGTTAAACTGATTTGATTGTTTTTCACTTTCAGTGTTCCATGCCGGCCTGCATTACTGCTTTTCATGTTACTTGTGCATTTGACCGCAACCTGGAAATGCACACTATCTTGGCAGAGAACGATGAGGTGAAGTTTAAGTCCTTCTGCTTGGAGCATAGCAGTAGAGGAATAAAGCCAGAGGATCAGAAGGAACAACAAGGATCCACATCTGATACCCATGGAGATGCTGACCAAACAAAGCTGGATCTAGAAAAGGTTACTTTGAGGAAGCAGAAGCTTATACAGCTGGAAGAAAATTTTCATGAACTTGTAAAGCCAGAAGATGTGGCGGAAAATCTTGACGTGAACAAGAATTTGGTTGACTTTATTTATCAGTACTGGAAACTGAAAAGGAAGGCCAACTTTAACAAGCCTCTCATAACTCCAAAAACAGATGAAGTGGACAATTTAGCTCAGCAAGAGCAAGATGTGCTTTACAGGAGATTAAAACTCTTTACACACCTCAGGCAAGACTTAGAAAGGGTAAGTTATGATAAATGTAAGTGATATAAATTATTTCAACAAGTTAGCCTCCATAAATACAGTAATAATCTTACTTGTATTCAAGCCTGCAGCTGCTTGTTTGTCCCTGTTTCCTTTAGACCTGCCCAATGCCTGCTGACATCAGCAGAAGTGGTAGCCTGATCCAATCACAATGCTTCCCCATAGGATTGGCTGAGACTGACAAAGAGAGCAGATCAGGGGCAGAGCCAGCACAATTCAAACACAGCCCTGGCCAATCAGCATCTCCTCATAGAGATTAATTGAATCAATGAATCTCTACAAGGACAGTTGAGTGTCTGCATTCAGAGGGTGGAGACACTGAATGTTTGGATGCATTTTAGGTAGCCATGACCCAGGAAGGATCTCTAACAACCATCTAAGGAGTGGCCAGTGAAGTTATCACTAGGCTGTAATGTAAACGCTGCATTTTCTCTGAAAAGACAGTGTTTACAGCAAAAAGCCTGAAGGTAATGATTCTACTCACCAGAAAAAAATTCAATAAGCTGTAGTTGTTCTGGTAACTACAGTGTCCATTTAATGTTAATGCTTGCAGTGGTTTCTAGTGATGAAGCATGTTTTTTGTGTGTGCCTGTATTCTGTCTCAAAAATTGATCCAACCATAAGTCCACTGTAGCTTTACAGTATTTTATATAAGAATACACATAACAATTTGGCTTCGTTATGTTCTATTTTTTGATCAATGTTTTCATTCACGTCATTTCATTAGTGAAACTACTGGTGAGTCCTTAATTATGGATCTTAGCTGTTTATGTAACTTGTCTCTGGTGTCTCCATAAGTGGAATACCAGAGGACAAAAGGGCCAGGAAAGCGTTTTGTGCATGTGTTTGGAGGCTGCTTGTGGGATTGCTTGTGTGTAGAGTGAGCTGATTGTGGTGTGGTATTGTATAAATAGGTTGGTTTCAGTTGTGTTGTGTTTATGGTGTAACATGTGTGGATATGCGCTGTAGAGAGTGAGAGAGTGTATGTATAGGCGGCATAGTGTGTATAGGGGATGTAGAAAGTGTTTGTATAGGGGCTGTAGTATGTTTGTCAGGAATGTTGTGTGTTTATCGGATCTAGTGTGTGTTTGGAGGACCTGGAGTGTGTAAAAAATCTAGTGTTTGTGTGTAGAGGATTCAGAGTGTATATAGGAGATCTAGTGTGTGTATAGATGATCTAGAGTTATGTACGGGATCTTGTGTGTGTGTGTGTGTTAGGAGTTGCAATGTGTGTGTATTAAGTATTGCAGTGTGTGTGAGATGGGTGGCAGAGTGTATGTGAGGGGTGCTGCAATGTGTGTGTGGGGGGGGGTTACAATGTGTGAGGAGTGCAGTGTGTGTGTGAGGGGTTGCAATGAGTGTGTGATGGTGCAGTGTGTTTCTGAGGGGTTGCAGTGTGTGTGAGGAGTGCCGTGTGTGTATGTGTTTGAGGTGGGTGCTGTGTGTATGAGGGTTGCTGTGTGTGTTTGAGAGGGGTGTTGTGTGTGAGTGGTGTAGTGTGTGTGTATGAGAGGGGTGCAGCATGTGTGACGCGTGCAGTGTTTGTGTGTGGGGTGATGTGTGTGAATATGTTTGGAAGTATTGTGGGGGGGGGGGCAGATGAATGCAAATATATTATATGTTTTGGGGTTTTGTTTTTTTTTATTTAAAAAAATAAGCATTGTATCCCCCCTCCCTTTTTACCCTTGGCCTGGGAGAAGAGAAATTGCTTGTAATCCTAGGTGGTCCTAGAGGGGAGTGAACTCTAGTCTGCAGCTCAGCTCTAGTCTGCAGCTCAGCTAGAGTTCACTCTTGCATTATCGGAGCGTTGCCATGGCCTGAGGAGCTACTGGGTCCCCTCTCCCTGCCATGCCTGCTGCTGCATCTCACTGCCTGTGGGCCGGTGAGAGAGATCTTTGGAACACAGCAGGGGCCGGTGCTTGCATAGTGCCGGCTTGGCATGAGCTTGCAGGGGAGATAAAAGGATCCCCTCTGTCGTCCTCAGCCCATAGCCATTGCGGCACACCAGTCAACCATGACTGAGGAACCATAGGCCTGCTGAGGAGCTCAGATGTTCATAACAGGCCCAACAATGATGACTGGCAAAGCGATCTGTGAAGTATTTGCTTTTGTCACTCCTTGGTCTATATCAAATGATATAGAAAGGAGACTGTCTCTCAGTAGCAGACATGGCACTGAACTGCTTAAAATCTCTTTATTTTCTCACCTGATTCCCGCACCAGGTTAGTGCTCTGTCTCATCCGACATCATCCAATTGGGGGACCTATTGCTCATTAAATCAATGCTTCCCTATAGATATCCTCATGAGAGCCTGAAAAACACCTGCCTCACTTAAAGCGTATTGGTTGAGGAATAAAACAGAGAACCTAGGTTTATATCCTGTTTATTAGTTGGTCCTGGGGACTTCCACATATTGGCAGAACATGTATAGTATGCTTGCTGAACACCTCTGCAGCCAGCAAGTGTTTTTATTTGTTTTACATATTGCCCAGTTGGAAACTTGGAACAATTGACAGTGCAAATGAACAGATAAGTTCAAATTAAATATATACAAAAATCACTTGGCGATAGATAGCATTTCTCTCAGATATGTAACACTGTTTAGAAACTGGGATAATATGACATGAATTTGAACATACCATTTCACTCCTAACTTAGGTAAAATAATTTTTAAATCAAATTTTTAACATTTATTTAACACATTTGAAGCCTCATCTGATTTCATTTAGGAGAAAATTCTATAATTGTATTGACTTTTCATCTTTTAACCTGAAATATATGTAGTATAAAGTAATCCCTTGTTTTGCAATGCTTCCTACAGATTCTTTTTTAGAAATATTCAAATGTCCAATTGATACATGTAGGCAACAAATAGGAAATTGTTGTACATTCACAACCTCATCACAAAGGCATGCCAAAGTGTAGAAAAAATGCAAACTTGAATATTAATTAATAGGTACATATTACTTACCAGCTTTGTGTAGCAAATAATGGTTGCAGTCTAAAAGCCTCTGATATAAAAGCAACTATAAAATGAAACAAATGAAATATTTTAGAGTGTGAATTGTATGTGTTAAGATTACAGAAGTAACATTTCTATAAAAAAAATTCTGGAAAGTGGAGTGCTGTTATAAATTGAAATTCATTTGTTACATTGGGACGATAAAATGCAGTGTCTGTAGAAGTACTATGCTTGAAATAAAACTACAGCTTTTTCAGTAATTAATAAACTAAATTTGTTTTTGTTTTGTTTTTTTAAATTGTCGCAAATGGAACTTCATGGTCTGGAAATGAACACATGAACTGTAATGAGTTTCTATTGCCAGTAATACATTTCTATTGCCAGTGCAACCTTCCCCCTAGGAACATGATTTTGTCTCCTCTAAGCCCCCTGCTGACTCATAGTAGCAAACAGAGAGAACGCATTCATTTCCATAAAAGAGACACACTCCTGTAGTGTATATGAGATCCCCACAGCAATAATACACACAATTGTAATGCACAGTGTTTATGTGTGTTGCATTGTTTGTTTAATTTCTGTGCTACTCTAACACATACCATAATCCTTAACACGTGCACTACTACCCTAACTCTAATCCTAAATTTAACCCTAACTTCTAATGTCAAAGATACTTAAAAGGAACCTCTTTGCACCATAACCACTTAAATGGTAAAGTTGTTATGGTGCCAGGAGGTTCCTGGCACCAGCTTACCCCTAGGTGTTAATGAACGGTTTAACCACAAAGTGTTGAATCAATTTCTGGTTAGCTCTGCCCCTCTCCTTTTCTCTGAGGCTTAAATCAGGAAACCACAGACTGTGGCGCTGCTAATTGGCTTAGAGCACCAGCTGACGCTTTAGCTCCCTATTCATAAAATTGCATAGGTTTCTCAATCCATTTTGTGAATGGGGAGCTACTGATTGGCTGTAAGCATCAGCTTCAGTTTAAAGCCAGCTGTGACCCTGTCCGAAGCTTCCTGATTCAAGCCTCGAGAGAAGCAGAAGTGGTTTGAGTGCAATGGCCTTGTCCTTTTAACATTATCATGTAAAACATTTGTTTTACATGATAATTTGTTTGTTTGTTGAAAATGCAATATTTATTTACATTGCAGGGTTAAACACAGCTCTAGTGGCTGTATGCCAGTACAACTTGGTTACGTGACCAAACACAGCTCATAGAAAAGCATTAAATGTATTGCTTTTCAATAAGGAGCATATGCATACGCTCTTGACCAGGGCCGGCCTTAGGGGTGTGCGAGCTGTGCGGCCGCACAGGGCGCCATGGAGCAGGGGGCGCCCTGCGGCCGCACAGCTCACACGGGCCGGCCGGGAGTATAAAAAAAGTTGTGGCAGGGGCGGGGCTTACCGTGCGGTGGGGCGGGGCTTACTGTGCGGCGGGGGCGGAGCTAAAATGCTGTGTAACTGCTGCAGGGGAAGCAGGAAGGAGTCCCTGCTTCCCCCAACAACCAGAATCCAGGACCTGCACTGCCTCCACAAGGAACAGAGGTAACTATGTGATTGTCTGCTTGTGTGTGTGACTGTGTGTCTTTGTGTGTGTGTGTCTGTGTGTGTGTGACTGTCTGCCTGTGTGTGTGGCTGTCTGCCTGTGTGTGTGTGAGACTGTGTGTTTGACTCTCTGTGTGTGTGACTGTCTGTGTGTGTGACTGTCTGTGTGTGTGACTGTCTGCCTGTGTGTGTGTGTGACTGTCTGTGTGTGTGATTGTGTGTGGCTGCCTGCCTGTGCGTGTGGCTGTCTGCCTGTGTGTGTGTCTGTCTGCCTGTGTGTGTGTGACTGTCTGTGTGTGGCTGCCTGCCTGTGTGTGTGGGACTGTTTGCCTGTGTGTGTGTGTGTGTGTGTGTGTGTGTGTGTGACTGTCTGCCTGTGTGTGTGTGTGTGGTTGACTGTATGTCTGTGTGTGTGACTGTCTGTGTGTGTGTGTGTGTGTGTGACTGTGTGTGTGTGGCTGTTTGCCTCTGTGTGTTTGGCTGTCTGCCTGTGTGTTTGTGTGTGGTTGTCTGTGTGTGTGACTGCCTGCCTGTGTGTGTTTGTGTGTGTGTGTGTGCGTGTGTGACTGCCTATGTGTGACTGTCTGGGCAGACTAGATGGGCCGAATGGTTCTTATCTGCTGTCACATTCTATGTCTGTGTGTGTGTGTGTGTGTTTGTGTGTGGCTGTCTGTGTATGACTGCCTGCGTGTGTTTGTGTGTGTATGGATGTCTGCCTGTGTGTGTGACTGGGTGTGTGGGAAGGGGGAAGGAGTGGGGGGTGGGGGGTGGGGGGACGGGAAGGGGGGGCGCTGTGAAGATTTTTCGCACAGGGCGCCCAAATGCCTAAGGCCGGCCCTGCTCTTGACAGTCACCACACATGCACATCATTTCCCAATGCTCCTCCAAGTTGATTGAACCATTGCAATGAGAGCAAAACCTGCTTTTCTCTTTAAGTTGGGGACCTTCTGAACGAACTATGGACTAGGGGTATGTAACCTTTGGCACTCCTGATTTTACCTGTAATGCTGGCAAAGCATCAGGGGAGAAGCAGTCCACAAAATCTGGACTGCTGAAGGTTGCCTACTCATTGACTAGGGCACTATAGCTATAATGTTCTTTTAATACACAATTCACCATTATGTATCATGTATAGAGAGAGAGAGAGACATGTGTAAATACAGTGGATGGGGTCACAGATACCCATTAAAATGAGGTAAATGAGTAAAAGCATGCAGGCATAATTGCACTAAAACACAACAAAAGTAAGATGTTTCAAGTTAAACATGTTGTTGTCATTATCATAAGAGGTTGCCAAGATTAATAAATGGCTGAAGTTTTACAGCAGATAGGAAAATATGCAAGTTAGGCAGGCCATTTTTTTTGTACTATTCCACAGAATTACAAACATTTTTTTTTCCATTTTGACATTTAAAATAATCGATCATCTTGATTTTATAGGTTAATATTTAAAGGAGCACTGTAGCATTAGGTAAACATATCTGTATTCCTAACACTACAACCCTGATGACCATTTATAATGTGTTCCCTCTATGTGTCAAAAAATTGTTTAAAAAAAAAAAAAAATTCAAATCAAACAAACAACTCACATTTTCTCCAGCGCCGAGTCTCCCTCGGTGTTGCCGAGATCTTGGGTTGCGACAGGCCAATCCAATGCTCCTCATGGGGAGCTAAGGTGCATGCACTGAATACAATGATTCCCCACGGCTGACCATTATGGCACAGCGCTTCTGACTTTACCATAAAAGGGTCTGAAAGTAAGATCACCGGCCCTCATACTTCCAAGCCCTCTAATTAGTGAACTAAGGGATTTGGGAGGGGAGGATAAAATGAAGTTGTAAAAGTGTCTACAGTGTGCCTTTAACTACAGCCTTGAAGGAACACTTCAGGGTGGATTTGGCTGTCAACATTCATATATTAGAAATAAATAAAACTGATATTTTCCTGTCAATGTGTCAGTCTAGAAATGAATGAAAGCCAGCCCCAGATGTGTGTGAATAAGCAACTTCTGTCGACTGTGGGATAAACACTTTGCATGAACAGAATGGAACCTGCTGCCGTATGATCACAACAACTTCTAGCAAAATGAAATAATATTATAGGACCAAGGGAGGAGTAAAATATTAATTTATTTTCTAGTGTAACCTTTTTTGTTCATCATATACTGACAGTCCAGGGTCAGAATCATCAACTATTTCAATATGCGGTGCCTGGGACATATTCCTTTTTCATTCTTAACTAGGGATCGACCGATATTGATTTTTTAGAGCCGATATCGATACCGATATTCTGTGAACTTTCAGGCCGATAGCCGATATAATTTGCCGATATTCTGTACATTTACCATTTTGGAAAATAAAAACAATTTCTAAAGGTAAATGCACAAAATATAAATGCCACGTGTAGTGGATGCAGTGTGTTTAGACAGGGAAGCTGTGTGTGTTTGTGTAGTGTGTGTGTAGTGGATGCAGTGTGTCTTTGTGTAGTGTGTGTGTTTGTAGTGGATGCAGTGTGTGTTTGTGTAGTGTGAGTGTTGTGGATGCAGTGTGTGTTTTTGTAGTGTGTGTGTGTTGTGGATGCAGTGTGTGTTTGTGTAGTGGATACAGTGTGTATTTCTCTAGTGTGTGTAGTGGATGCAGTGTGTATATAATGAAAGCAGATTGTTGGTGTAGTGTGCGTAAAGTGGACGCAGTGTGTGTGTAAAGTGAATGCTGTATATATTAAATGCAGAGTGTGTTTGTGTTTGTGTAGTGTGTGTATATAAGAAATGCAGAGTGTGTGTGTATTTGTGTAGTGTGTGTATAGTGAATGTAGTGTGTTTATATAATGCAGAGTGTGTGTGTTTGTATAGTGTGTGTATATAATGCAGTGTGTTGTGTAGTGTGCATTATATAAACACACTACACAAACACACACTGAATTATATAAACACACTACACAAACACACGGTGTATATAATGCAGTGTTTATATAATGCAGTGTGTTTATATAATGCAGCGTGTTTGTATAGTGTGTATATAATGCAGTGTGTTTGTATAGTGCGTGTGTATATAATACAGCGTGTGTTTGTGTAGTGTGTGTGTTGAGGATGCAGTGCGTGTTTGTGTAGTGTGTATGTTGTGGATGCAGTGCGTGTTTGTGTAGTGTGTATGTTGTGGATGCAGTGTGTGTTTGTGTAGTGTGTGTGTTGTGGATGCAGTGTGTGTTTGTATAGTGTGTGTGTATATAATGCAGTGTGTGTTTGTATAGTGTGTGTATATAATGCAGTGTGTTTGTGTAGTGTGCATTATATATACAAACACACACTGCATTATATACACACACACTATACAAACACACTGCATTATACACACACACACACACACACTATACAAACACACTGCATTATATAAACAGTGTGTTTGTATAGTGTGTGTATATAATGCAGTGTGTGTTTGTATAGTGTGTGTATATAATGCAGTGTATTTGTGTAGTGTGCATTATATACACACAAACACACACTGCATTATATACACACATACTATACAAACACACACTGCATTATTATACACACACACTATACAAACACACTGCGTTATATAAACACTGCATTATATACACAGTGTGTTTGTATAGTGTGTGTGTATATAATGCAGTGTGTTTGTATAGTGTGTGTATATAATGCAGTGTGTTTGTGTAGTGTGCATTATATACACACATACTATACAAACACACACTGCATTATTATACACACACACACACACTATACAAACACACTGCATTATATACACAGTGTGTTTGTATAGTGTGTGTGTGTGTGTGTATATAATGCAGTGTGTGTTTGTATAGTGTGTGTATATAATGCAGTGTGTGTTTGTATAGTGTGTGTGTATATAATGCAGTGCATTTGTATAGTGTGTGTATATAATGCAGTGTGTACAAGAAAAATACATAAAAGGGGGGTGCTATATAGACATAAAATACTTATATCTGTACATCGAAGGTCTCTCAGCAGATAACCAAATCAATCTAGAAAAACAAACAGAATGCACATAGCATAATACTGTATGAGGAAAATAGAATGGATAATGATGGTGTTGGGTCACTCACGATAAACAGAGCCTATTATAGCAGGCTCTGACTGTATGGGCTCTTCAGAATCTCTGTATGCTGTATATTCCAACAGGGTCAGCTCCAGAATCAGCTCCCCTCTTAGTATTCTTCCAATCACACCAAAAAAACCAAATGGTAAGGTGTAAAAGAATTTATTAAGAATACTTTTAAAACAAATGTATAAAAAAGTAATGAAGCACTACGCGTTTCGACTTTCCGTCTTCTTCAAAGGTGCATAACATACAAGTCCATCTAATCTCTTTAAATACATCCGGAGCTATCAATTTTCGCGGGTAAACGTTCACATTAATTCCGTGTTGTGATGTCACTTCCGGATCCGTCGGCTTGATTTGCGTCGAATGACGTCATCACGGTTCCACCCGTCTAGTGTCCTTCAACCCGGATGTTAATGCATTCGGACACCATCTTTATGCCTGGCATTATACTCATAAACAATACTTTAATGAGGGAAAATAGATCAGGTAGAACTACAACATTCATTTTGTAAAAATCCGCTTATAGAGCTGATAATATATATTGTTTTCTACAATATTAGGAGAAATATTAGGAAAAAAAAAGAAAATTTGAAAATTTTCAAAGTTCCTATTAAAACCAAAATCTGGCTTATCGATAAAGAAAGAAGGGGGGAGGTTTAAAGAATGTAACCCCCTCTCAAGGAAAACAAAATTTGATTGGGAGAAAAAACATCTCTTAATGGAAAAAAATATCCATAAGTATGAGTAAAAAATATATGTAAAAATATATATAATAAAAAATATAATATAAAATATATAATCAGGGCCAGATCTTCTAAATAAGGGCTGCCATCTCAAAGTCCACATTGAGCCCGCCCGGAGTCAGTGTTCCTAGATCAAAGATCCACCTCATCTCACAGCGGCTCAATGTGGACTCGAGATGACCTCCCCTCCAGTGGGGTTTAATGGCCTGAATCCCAAAAAAATTGAGCCCTGCAGGGTTTCCGCCATGAGCATTTAAAAAATGTGTAGAAACACTATGCTTTAAAAAACCTCTCCTTATATTGTAGATATGCTCACGTATCCTTGTTTTTAAATTTCTTGAAGTTTTCCCCACATATTGGAGTCCACAAGGACACGTGAGCAAATACACCACATTCTTAGTGTGACAAGTAATAAATGAATTGATTTTAAAATTAACAGAGCCAATCTTAGAGTGGAAAGCTTCTATTTTCTTCGGTTTATTCTGGTAGTTCCTACAGCCCATACAATCCCCACAATAATGGAAACCTTTCTGTAGGGATTTATTAATGGTTAGAAAATTTTCTTTCAATTTAGGAGCTTCTAAATAACTCGAGGTTAATTTATGTCTTAGATTTTGCGCCCCTCTAAAAATTAGTTTGGGTTTGTCATAAAGGTATGGTAGGATTTCTTCATCCTGTTGGAGGATATACCAATGTTTGTTAAAGATTTTTTTAAGCTCTCTATGGTCTTGACTATAGTTACAGATGATAGGTATTTTATCCTGTTTTTCCTCTAATGTAGTTTTTGATTTATACTCTAATAGAGTGTTCCTTTCCATATTTCTAACTGATTTTATCTCCTGATCCAAGAGTTCGTTACAGTATCCTTTCATTACAAATTGCTCTTTTAAAATTCGGGTTTGGGAATCGAAAGTTTCTATTTTTGTACAATTCCGTCTCATGCGTAGGAATTGACCCTTCGGTCACATTTTTATTATTTGGAGGGGAGATCATTCCACCTTTTTGGAATTTTTCAATTTTTTGAATTCTAATGAGTGGAATGTCAAGCTCACTCAGGAATACAGCCAGCATAAAATCCATTTCTTGGATCTAGAGATCTCGGCTACAGGGAATAGTATTGATACATGCACTTTTTTTAAGCCGGTTGATGTAAACGGATATATCCACAAAGAAAGTTGTCATTTCCGTCCATGGTTGGAGAATATACCGAAGGGTCAATTCCTACGCATGAGACGGAATTGTACAAAAATAGAAACTTTCGATTCCCAAACCCGAATTTTAAAAGAGCAATTTGTAATGAAAGGATACTGTAACGAACTCTTGGATCAGGAGATAAAATCAGTTAGAAATATGGAAAGGAACACTCTATTAGAGTATAAATCAAAAACTGCATTAGAGGAAAAACAGGATAAAATACCTATCATCTGTAACTATAGTCAAGACCATAGAGAGCTTAAAAAAATCTTTAACAAACATTGGTATATCCTCCAACAGGATGAAGAAATCCTACCATACCTTTATGACAAACCCAAACTAATTTTTAGAGGGGCGCAAAATCTAAGACATAAATTAACCTCGAGTTATTTAGAAGCTCCTAAATTGAAAGAAAATTTTCTAACCATTAATAAATCCCTACAGAAAGGTTTCCATTATTGTGGGGATTGTATGGGCTGTAGGAACTACCAGAATAAACCGAAGAAAATAGAAGCTTTCCACTCTAAGATTGGCTCTGTTAATTTTAAAATCAATTCATTTATTACTTGTCACACTAAGAATGTGGTGTATTTGCTCACGTGTCCTTGTGGACTCCAATATGTGGGGAAAACTTCAAGAAATTTAAAAACAAGGATACGTGAGCATATCTACAATATAAGGAGAGGTTTTTTAAAGCATAGTGTTTCTACACATTTTTTAAATGCTCATGGCGGAAACCCTGCAGGGCTCAATTTTTTTGGGATTCAGGCCATTAAACCCCACTGGAGGGGAGGTCATCTCGAGTCCACATTGAGCCGCTGTGAGATGAGGTGGATCTTTGATCTAGGAACACTGACTCCGGGCGGGCTCAATGTGGACTTTGAGATGGCAGCCCTTATTTAGAAGATCTGGCCCTGATGATATATTTTATATTATATTTTTTATTATATATATTTTTACATATATTTTTTACTCATACTTATGGATATTTTTTTCCATTAAGAGATGCTTTTTCTCCCAATCAAATTTTGTTTTCCTTGAGAGGGGGTTACATTCTTTAAACCTCCCCCCTTCTTTCTTTATCGATAAGCCAGATTTTGGTTTTAATAGGAACTTTGAAAATTTTCAAATTTTCTTTTTTTTTCCTAATATTTCTCCTAATATTGTAGAAAACAATATATATTATCAGCTCTATAAGCGGATTTTTACAAAATGAATGTTGTAGTTCTACCTGATCTATTTTCCCTCATTAAAGTATTGTTTATGAGTATAATGCCAGGCATAAAGATGGTGTCCGAATGCATTAACATCCGGGTTGAAGGACACTAGACGGGTGGAACCGTGATGACGTCATTCGACGCAAATCAAGCCGACGGATCCGGAAGTGACATCACAACACGGAAGTAATGTGAACGTTTACCCGCGAAAATTGATAGCTCCGGATGTATTTAAAGAGATTAGATGGACTTGTATGTTATGCACCTTTGAAGAAGACGGAAAGTCGAAACGCGTAGTGCTTCATTACTTTTTTATACATTTGTTTTAAAAGTATTCTTAATAAATTCTTTTACACCTTACCATTTGGTTTTTTTGGTGTGATTGGAAGAATACTAAGAGGGGAGCTGATTCTGGAGCTGACCCTGTTGGAATATACAGCATACAGAGATTCTGAAGAGCCCATACAGTCAGAGCCTGCTATAATAGGCTCTGTTTATCGTGAGTGACCCAACACCATCATTATCCATTCTATTTTCCTCATACAGTATTATGCTATGTGCATTCTGTTTGTTTTTCTAGATTGATTTGGTTATCTGCTGAGAGACCTTCGATGTAAAAATATAAGTATTTTATGTCTATATAGCACCCCCCTTTTATGTATTTTTCTTGTATCCATTTGTATAGTGCCTTTGGGTCATTTTCTTGGCACTTGGGGGTAGTTGCTGTGTTTACACCTTTGTATCAGTATTAATAGCGCCAATCCACCCACAGATATTTTTTTGGAAAATATCATTTGTATAATGCAGTGTGTGTTTGTATAGTGTGTGTAAATAATGCAGTGTGTGTTTGTATAGTGTGTGTATATAATGCAGTGTGTGTATATAATGCAGTGTGTGTTTGTATAGTGTGTTTATATAATGCAGTGTGTTTGTATAGTATGTGTATATAATACAGTGTGTTTGTATAGTGTCTGTGTATATAATACAGTGTGTGTTTGTGTAGTGTGTGTTGTGGATGCAGTGTGTGTTTGTGTAGTGTGTGTTGTGGATGCAGTGCGTGTTTGTGTAGTGTGTGTTGTGGATGCAGTGCATGTTTGTGTAGTGTGTATGTTGTGGATGCAGTGTGTGTTTGTGTAGTGTGTGTGTTGTGGATGCAGTGTGTGTTTGTATAGTGTGTGTGTATATAATATAGAGTGTGTATATAATGCAGTGTGTTTGTGTAGTGTGCATTATATATACAAACACACACTGCATTATATACACACATACTATACAAACACACACTGCATTATATACACACAATATACAAACACACACTGCATTATATACACACATACTATACAAACACACACTGCATTATATACACACACTATACAAACACACTGCATTACACACACACACACACACACACACTATACAAACACACACTGCATTATATAAACAGTGTGTTTGTATAGTGTGTGTATATATTGCAGTGTGTGTTTGTATAGTGTGTGTATATAATGCAGTGTATTTGTGTAGTGTGCATTATATACACACAAACACACACTGCATTATATACACACATACTATACAAACACACACTGCATTATTATACAAACACACTGCGTTATATAAACACTGCATTATATACACAGTGTGTTTGTATAGTGTGTGTGTATATAATGCAGTGTGTTTGTATAGTGTGTGTATATAATGCAGTGTGTTTGTGTAGTGTGCATTATACACACACACACACTATACAAACACAAACACTGCATTATATACACACATACTATACAAACACACACTGCATTATTATACACACACACACACACACTATACAAACACACTGCATTATATAAACACTGCATTATATACACAGTGTGTTTGCATAGTGTGTGTATATAATGCAGTGTGTGTTTGTATAGTGTGTGTATATAATGCAGTGTGTGTTTGTATAGTGTGTGTATATAATGCACTGTGTGGATATAATGCAGTGTGTGTTTGTATAGTATGTGTATATAATGCAGTGTGTTTGTATAGTGTATGTGTATATAATACAGTGTGTGTTTGTGTAGTGTGTGTTGTGGATGCAGTGTGTGTTTGTGCAGTGTGTGTGTTGTGGATGCAGTGTGTGTTTGTATAGTGTGTGTGTATATATAATGCAGTGTGTGTTTGTGTGTATATAATGCACACTACACAAATACACTGCATTATATACACACACTATACAAACACACACTGCATTATATACACACACACTATACAAACACACTATTTATATAATGCAGTGTGTTTGTATAGTGTGTGTATAATGCAGTGTGTTTGTATAGTGTGTGCATATAATGCAGTGTGTGTTTGTATAGTATGTGTGTATATAATGCAGTGTGTGTTTGTATATATAATGCACACTACACAAACACACTGCATTATATACACACACTATACAAACACACACTGCATTATATACACACACACTATACAAACACACACTGCATCCACAACACACACACTACAAAAACACTGCATTATATAAATAGTGTGTTTGTATAGTGTGTGTGTATATAATGCAGTGTGTGTTTGTATAGTGTGTGTATATAATGCAGTGTATTTGTGTAGTGTGCATTATATACACACAAACACACACTGCATTATATACACACATACTATACAAACATACACTGCATTATTATACACACACACTATACAAAAACACTGCATTATATACACAGTGTGTTTGTATAGTGTGTGTGTATATAATGCAGTGTGTTTGTATAGTGTGTGTAAATAATGCAGTGTGTTTGTGTAGTGTGCATTATATACACACTCACACACTATACAAACACACATTGCATTATATACACACATACTATACAAACACACACTGCATTATTATACACACACACACTATACAAACACACTGCATTATATAAACACTGTATTATATACACAGTGTGTTTGTATAGTGTGTGTGTGTATAATGCAGTGTGTGTTTGTATAGTGTGTGTATATAATGCAGTGTATTTGTATAGTGTGTGTGTATATAATGCAGTGTGTGTTTGTATAGTGTGTGTATATAATGCAGTGTATTTGTATAGTGTGTGTGTATATAATGCAGTGTGTGTTTGTATAGTGTGTGTATATAATGCAGTGTGTGTTTGTATAGTGTGTGTATATAATGCAGTGTATGTTTGTATAGTGTGTGTATATAATGCAGTGTGTGTTTGTATAGTGTGTGTATATAATGCAGTGTGTGTTTGTATAGTGTGTGTATATAATGCAGTGTGTGTTTGTATAGTGTGTTTATATAATGCAGTGTGTTTGTATAGTGTGTGTGTGTATATAATACAGTTTGTGTTTGTGTAGTGTGTGTGTGTTGTGGATGCAGTGTGTGTTTGTGTAGTGTGTATGTTGTGGATGCAGTGTGTGTTTGTGTAGTGTGTGTGTTGTGGATGCAGTGTGTGTTTGTATAGTGTGTGTGTATATAATGCAGTGTGTGTTTGTGTAGTGTGTGTATATAATGCAGTGTGTTTGTGTAGTGTACATTATATATGCACAAACACACACTGCATTATATACACACATACTATACAAACACACACTGCATTATATACACACACTATACAAACACACACTGCATTATATACACACATACTATACAAACACACACTGCATTATATACACACACACTATACAAACACACTGCATTATACACACACACACTATACAAACACACTGCATTATATAAACAGTGTGTTTGTATAGTGTGTGTGTATATAATGCAGTGTTTAAAGCAGTATTAAATGTGCTCCATTCTCCAACTCCCACAAGCCTTTCAGCCGTCAGAGAGTTACCACAGGTTAATTGAAGAGGGTGTTGGTTGGGCCCCCTCTGCAGTATATAGCACCTGGCAGCCTGCACAATGCCACCGGACCACCAGGGAATGTAATTCCCCCCTCCCTGGACACAGTTAAGAAGCAGGCAGGAGAGAATGAAATAAAATGACATTTTTTTTTTCCAGAGTTAATGTATTTAAATAAATGTAAAGAAAAACAAACAAACAAAACAACTTATTTTTGTGCCCACAGAACGCCCCCCCAATTTAACACAACATATTTACAGACACTACATCCACTACAGAAGCACACATTACATCCACTTCACACACTGCATATATTACACACAGACACTACATCCACTTGTAAGTGGGCCACAAGACCAGTGTCCCTCCTTCATGCCACCTC
The DNA here is from genome assembly GCF_036172605.1 of Pelobates fuscus. Taxonomy (NCBI): domain Eukaryota; kingdom Metazoa; phylum Chordata; class Amphibia; order Anura; family Pelobatidae; genus Pelobates; species Pelobates fuscus. Next base: position 130,780,341 of record NC_086319.1, on the reverse strand, counting down.
CCCCCTCCTCTCCGTTTGTCTTCTCTGACCTGAGTGATAACAGCAGAGAAAGAACTTGGCTACTGTAACCTGATTTATTTATTTTTTAACCCCTGAGGGTTAATGTATTTAATGTATTTATTTCTAACCTTCAGGAGTTACATTTATTTTATTAATTAATTTAAATATTTTAAAATGATATATTTAGCTATCTAGGGTGGGTGGAAGTTATTGGGGAATTTGGTGTTAGGCTTGCTACAGGTTAACGTTAAAAAAGTTTTTTATAAAAGCTTTAAACAGTTTTAATAACTTTTTTTTAAAAGTTGTAAAAATCCCATCCCTTTACCCAGTCCTAATAAAAATGAACACCTTCCCTGCCAGTTCATCACTGCCTACAGTGATCAAAATACAGATCACAGAATTATACTGTGATCTGATTTTTTGTTTTACTACCCGAGGGTTAATTTTTTATTTAATTAATTTAAATGTTTTAAAATTATATATTTTGATAGCTGGGGTGGATGGGAGTTATGGTAAATTGGGGGATTTTACTGTTAGCTGCTTACTGCTAGTTAGGGGGTTAACGGTAAAAAAAAGTTTATAAAAATTTTAAAAGTGTCAAAAAAAGTTTTGACAAAGATTAGAAAGGTTAAAAAAAATTAATAACTAAAAAAAATGCATTTGTGGGGTAGTTTGAATAACAAACCAGCAAAACTACTCCAAAACATGAACACAGCATAAAACTTCAAAGTTAGAAAAAAATGAATGACTGCATCTCAAATGTGCCCCTTCAACATCCACATATACCTGGCAAAGGTACATACGGGGGTATTCCTATAATACAACGGCATAGCTGAGCAACGTATGACGTTACTGCCATAGCACACATAAGGTTTGCAAAATATATAGTAGAAGCTCACTGTGTGGGCCGAAAATGCTGAAAAAAATGCTTATTACCACCGTACTTGGTACAAAATAGCGAAAAAATGGTCCCACGCTAAGGTTCAAAATATGCCTTTTGAATTACCACGTAGTATATTCTTAAATAAATAGTATGAGTTTGTCGGATAGTTTGAATAACCAACCAGCTAAACTACTCCAAAATGGAAAATGGCCACAGCGTAAAAATTCAAAGTTTGAAGAAAAAAAACTGGAATGGCTGTGTTTCAAATGTGTCCCTTCGGTGTCCACATATACCTGGCAAAGGTACATCATACGGGGATATTGCTGTACCCAGACTACATAGTTAAGCAACATATGCAGTATTATACAGCCGTAGCACACATAAGGTGTGCAAAATATACTGTGCAAACTCACTTTGTGTGTCAGAAAGGCAAAAAAAATGCATATTACCACTACACTTGGTACAAGCTAGCAGAAAAAAATATCCCACACTAAGATTCAAAATATGCCTTTTGAAATACCCTGGGATGTCTTCTTTAAGAAATGGTATGCCTTTATGGTGTAGTTGGAATATGTAGCCTGCTAAAGTGCTCTAAATTGGGACACGGACGCATCAAAACCCTCCATAAAAATTCACACTTAAAAACCTAAACTTGTCACGTCTCTTTTACAGCACTGTAACTTCACAAAATAGTGTCATACATTGGGCATATTGTTTTACTCAGAAGATGTAACTTAGCATGATTTGGGGGATTTTATGACAGTGGCACATATCAAGTGTAAGAAATACTCAGCAAAAATGTAACATGTATGTAAAAATGCAATTTTTTCCCCCTCACCACAAAAAATTGTGAAACGTTAAGGCACAATATACGCCATATAAGATACCCTGGGGTGTCTGCTTTAACCCCTTTGTGGGGTTATTTGAACAGTCGAACTGCTATAATACCCGAAAATGAGACATAGGTCCATCAAATCCATCTATGAAAATTCTAACTATAGAAACAGAAATAGCCTTGTCTCTTATATGGCATTTTAGCTTCACAGAATAGTGCCAAAGGCACAATGGGGGTTTCGTTGTACTCAGCAGATGCAGCTGAACACTATATTGGGTTCTGTGCAGGACTGGCACACCAGCTTTATGAAATACACATTAGAAAAACCTTGTTATATGTGTATATGCCAGAATAGAGAAAAAAACTATTTTACTCCAATATTTGATTGGCGATAAAATGGCTTAGGAAAAAAGTGTCAAAATAACCTTAGGTAAATAGCCTGCAATGTCTACTTTATATAAATATATACTTTTCTGTCGCAATTTAGTTTTCTGTTATGGTCACTAAACCTATAAGACAAGCATACCAACTTCTAAAATTGTTTCACATTTATATTTTATTTTAGTCCTATACATACAATGTACTCTAAATCAAGACACATGCATTAATATTTTGAATTACTTTTCCTAAGTTGGACGTATTATGCACACGCTATTATTGCCAAAACTGTGAATTATTTTGCTTTTCCCCCCATTTTTTGTCTTTTTTTTAATTAATGAGAATTTATCCATGTATATGAGACATCAAATTAAAGCCCTCTTTGCCCTCTAAAAAACGGTATATAATATGTGTTGGTCCAATAAATGACAGATATGCAAATTATGTTTGAACACAAACAGCAAAAAATGCAAAAATGTCTTGTGTCCTTAAGGGTAAGACAAGCTTTTGAAGCCGTGTCCTTAAGGGATTAATCATGGGAGAAATGTAAAGATACAGTGATGCTTCGAATGAGATACGTTTATACAGAGATGCTTAATAAAATATATGAACATTGTTTTTTTACCCAGGAATTCTGCATTTCATTGTAGAAGGACTGTCATTAGGTTGTTCTCATCTTGGAATGTTTTACTCCCTGAACATGATTTGAATTTCAGCTTTATTCTAATGGACTGAAAACACCTAGCTGGCATTTTTCTGGGCCTTTACTCTGCATCTTAAATCGGCATTTCTCTAGAATGCAGGATGTCTTGCAGCAGTAAAAAACATAGCAGACAAACCCCACAACGTTTCCAGTGTGGTATTTTGTTCAGCAGCCATTCATATGAAAGCCTTTTAAATTAGCAAAACATAGATTGACGTATTAGGACAAGAAGATCATCTAAGGGAAACATGTTTGAGCTTAAATGACAGTTTCATGGCCCTATTAATAGAGACACAAAGTAAACTAGATGTCTGTGTGGATTTATTACACAAAATAAAGTACAAAAAGAGGAACTGTTGCGTCCTTGGCATTTAACCATTGAATAAAAATATTTAAATTAACGTTGAAAAGTGTTATCCTGTTTTTCTTGAGATGCTCTATTTTCCTTTATATTTATTTTGAAGATTTAGCATACTAAAGGAACTCTAAACCTACCCAGACCCCTTCCTCTCAATGAAGCAGTGTGGATAAACTTGTCCTTTAGTTTTAGCGCTCCAATGTAAAGCATTTGAATTTAGTAGATATAGCAATTCTTATATTGCAGAGTTAAATACACCTCTAGTGGCTGTCTTCCTGACTACCACTAGAGGCACTTCAGCTGTGAAAAGTCGGATCTTATAGCTAACCTCCATTTCTTTGGAGGAACACAGCGCCGGAAGTGAAGTCAATGGAGGCGGATCGAAGAACTGAAAGTACTGGATCTTAGGGCTGTTGAAAAAAAGTTGAGTAAAGCCCTTTTTATGAATTTATTTTCAATATGAGCGGAATCATCAGAGTAGAACACTAATAGCATTAGGAATACATGTTTGTAGTGTTCATTTAAATTCTAATCCAGCTCAGACAAGGCAACTGCTGGGGAAACATTTTAAATTAAGATAGAGAAACAGAAACATTATTTTACTGACCCTCTTGTCTGTTATGCCGACTGCTAGATGTAGTGGACAGTTATGGACAGTTTATGATGACCAATATAGAAGCATCCATTTGCAAAATAAAAAAGTGTAGATTTCTACATGTCATTTTATTTTTCATACATGATTAATACATTTATGTTAAATATAGGAAAAGGGTAAACATAATATTAAATATCTTAGAAGTTCACATTTAAAGAAACACGTAAAGCACTTAACCCCATAAGGACACATGACATGTGTGACATGTCATGATTCCCTTTTATTCGAGAAGTTTGGTCCTTAAGGAAGGGACACTATAGGCACCCAGGGCACTTCAGCTCATTTAAGTGGTCTCAGTACATTGTCACTATTGCACAATTTGCAAAACTGCAATGTTTACCAGACAGTCACTGGAGACGCTTCCTGGATGTTAATAGACTTTTGGTCCAAAAACTGCATGAGAAAATCCAGTGTCAGCAGTTTCCCCTTAGAAAAGTTTTGATTCAAACTTTCCTTTTGGAAGGCATATTGCGCGCACAGAACTGGTCCCTAATCCAGGGACGTCGGAGGAGGCGGGACCGAGGTCCAACGTTGAGAGACATCTGCAGCACTGGGGTCAGGTAAGTATATGAAAGGTTTTTAACCGTTTATACACTGACTCAGGGAGGGGAACACAGAGGAAGCTTTATATTTCTTGCAGTTTTAGTATTCAATTAAGCATGCCAAAGAGCGTTATGTGTGAAGAATGCGTCCAATTTTTTACATTTAAGAAAAGTGCCGATTTTAATAAGTGTCACTTCTGTAAATTAAAGGGACCCTCCACTGCAAAAAAAATCAAAATCACTGTTAAGTACATATACCCCAAATGAAAACATGCATGTATTTTGTAATTTGGTGTATATCTAAGTTGAGCTTGCAAGCCCTCCCTCTCTATCCCCGCCCACACTTTCTGGGTCTGTCCAATCACTGACTGTATAATGCAACTCAATAAGAAGTCTTTGCAAGGCAGGCGCTCTGATTAATTGCTGCCTCTTGAATTTAGCTCCACTGAACTAACCAAACCAGGAAGTAACAGGACCAGTTATAACCAGGTTAATTAATAAAAATGTAAATTTCTATTGAGATTTCCCCTTTTTTTAGTAAAAGAAAAAAAAAAAGGACATGCTTTTCACACATAACACATTTCATAAAGCTAAAGTTATTTAGGGGTCAGAGTGTCCCTTTAACCCTGTTAAATCTCCTGGCTGTCAAACAGAAAACTGTTAAAGTTACTTCCTTGTTTAGCTGTGTGGTGTTAAACCCAAGAGGTAGAAAATTACCAAGAGAATCTGCCTTGCAAAGACTTCTCAATGAGCTGCATTGAGAAGTTAACAACAGCCTAAGAGAATGAGGCTTAACCTTTATTTTCTGCTTGACACCTCACTTCCCTGCTAACAGCATCTTTGATGGTGGCACACTTCTCTCAATCAGCGCCGGACGGGCCCACCGGGATATCGGGAAATTTCCCAGTGGGCCATGTCACTTGGGGCTGGGAGGGCAGGCCTAATACCATTTCTATTATTTTATCCTCTGACTGTGAGAGTCCAAGGGAATTAAGGAGGAAAGAGCTGGGGGCTGGTGCGGTCGCATTAAGACTGCCGGCAGGCACTAATAGCATTAGGAATACATGTTTGTAGCGAGAGAACTATTCTGTGATTCTTCTGCTCTACCCCTGCTTTCAAGCTCTGCCCCAACCTTAAGCAGCCTGAAGCGGTAGGAAGTGGCAGGAAAGGCTTCCACAGCCTCCAGGGCCAGGTAGAGTGATCTTGTGTGTTTGTGCCTGCTAGTGAATTAGTGTCAGTGAGCTTATCTGTAGTGAGCATGTATGTCTGTGAGCTTGTCTGTAGTGAACATTTGTGGCAGTGAGCTTGTCTGTACTGAGCATGTGTGTCTCAGTGTGCTTGTCTATACTGAGCATATGTGCATGTGTTGCGGTCACCGGCCCGCCGAGCCTCACAGCCGTGCCCGACCGGCACGACCGCACCGACTACACGAGCTTACCTGCTCGTCGGCGAGCCGGGAACCGCGCACGTAGTTCTTCCGGGCATCACCCCCGAATCCAATATGGCGCCGACCACGTGGTCGCGTCTATGGATAGCCCCGCCCCCGAGAATTATACTAACGTGTGCGTGACGTAACGACGTCAACGCACACGCACGTTCTGGGGTCAGAGGTCGCCCTCTGACCAATCATAGCTTAGAGAGGGGTATTTAAATCCCTAATTCACCCCAGTACTTTGCCATGTCGTGGTTTCAGTTTCCTGGTTTCCTGAAAGTGCTATTCTCGTGTTTCTGATTTCCTGGTATCCTGATCCTTGGCGTTTCCCTGGTTATTCTGATCTCTGGTTTCCCTGACTTGGCTTGTTTTATCGGTATTGAGTATTTTCTGGCTTCCTTGACCTCGGCTTTCCCTTTGACCATTCTCTGTCTCTAGCGTATTAGTCCGGCCATTCTAAGGTCCGGTTTACGCTCTATCCTGTTATTTTCCGTTTCTTACTTATGTATATGTTTACATAGTTTCTGCGTGCTGGACCACATTACTAGTCGTGACATTACGACATGGCCATGGATCCTGCAGAACTATGCAAACATATGATCGCCTGTGAAAATAGGGTGGAGGATATGGACCACAGGTTAGACCAATTTGCCCAGGCATTTCAGACCTTGCTCCAGAGGACTGCCTATTTAGAGGTCCCTCCTGTACCACCTGTGGTTCCGCCACCTGTAGTGGTTCCCGTACCACATAAACCACCGTCCATAACCTTGTCACCGCCTCCTCGCTATGGAGGTGATTCTAAGGAATTCAGAGGTTTTTTAAACCAAATTGAATACCACTTTGAGGCCTCCCCAGGTTCATTCCCAACAGATAGATCTAAAATAGGCTATCTGATGAACCAATTAACTGGAAAAGCCTTGACCTGGGCTAACCCCTTATGGGAAAGTGGTGACGCAGTAGCCCGTGATTACAGTACCTTTCTTACGGCCTTTAAGGCTACGTTTGAACCTAAAGGCAGGGAGAAGAACGCTGCCAAAGCCCTTATGAGAATCAAGTCGTTCTGTAGCCGATTATGCAATAGAGTTCAGGACATTAGCGTCTGAGGTTGATTGGACCAATAGTGGTCTGGTGGCTGCTTTCTCTGAAGGTCTAGCTGAGAGTATACAAGATGAGACTGCAGCTAGAGACCTTCCGGTTAATCTTAATGAGTTTATTGCCTACATGATAGACATTGATAACCGGCTCAGAGAGAGAGAGAAAAACAAACTACGTAACAGACGTTCTAATTTGTCCATAGCTCCTCGTTTCTCTAACCCAGTGGTGAGTAGCCAAACGCCTCTTCCAGAACCTGAACCCATGCAATTGGGTAGCGCTAAACTCACTGAGGCAGAGAGACAACACAGACGTAACGAGGGGTTATGTATGTATTGTGGCAAGAAGGGACATCTAAGATCGTCATGCCCGGTTCGGCCGGAAAACTTGCACAGCTAAGGCACGTACGGGGACCGACCTTAGGTGTGATGTATATGTCCCCTAAATTGACTAAGAACCGTTTCCTTGTCAAAGTAACCTTATCTTTCAAGAACACTACTGTTCAGTGTGAGGCTATGATTGACTCTGGGGCAGCGGAGAATTTCCTAGACAAAGAATTCTCTGCAAAACATCTCCTGCCCTTAAGACATAAAGAGAAACCTATAGCAGTCGAGGCTATTGATGGAAGGCCTCTTACCCAGCCTTTCATCACACACGAAACTCTGCCAATCACTGTTTCAGTGGGTATTCTCCACTCTGAAGAAATGACCTTTCAAATCATATCTTCACCTACAGTTCCTATAATACTCGGTTTCCCTTGGCTCCTGAAACACAATCCATGTTTGGATTGGATTGAAGGAGAGATTGTGAGTTGGGGTGAGAGATGCAAAGGTGTTTGCTTTAAGCAAATCCCACAACCTATTGGTACCATTAATGTTCCTGTTGCACCTCCCTTGACCACACAAATTCCACCGCAGTATATGGATTTGAAAGAGGTATTTAACAAGGTCCAGTCAGAAGGGTTACCTCCTCATAGACCTTATGACTGTACCATAAACTTATTACCAGGGACTATGCCTCCCAAGGGAGGAGTCTATGCCTTGTCCCCCCAGGAAAATCTTTGTTTGGAGGAATATATTAAGGATGCTCTCAGAAAGGGTCATATCCGTAGGTCCTCCTCACCAGCCGGGGCTGGATTCTTCTTTGTCTCTAAAAAAGAAGGAGACCTACGTCCCTGTATTGATTATAGGGGTTTGAATAGGATTACCATAAAAAATGCCTACCCTATTCCCCTTATATCAGAGCTGTTTGACAGATTGAAGGGAGCTCGAGTCTTTACCAAGCTCGATCTCCGAAGTGCATACAATCTAGTCAGGATTAAGGAAGGTCACGAATGGATGACCGCATTTAACACCAGAATGGGACATTACGAATACCTGGTTATGCCGTTTGGATTATGTAACGCTCCAGCGGTATTCCAGGATTTTATTAACGATGTCCTAAGAGAGTACCTTCACATGTTCGTTCTAGTGTACTTGGACGACATTCTCATCTATTCCCCAGACCTAGAGACACATCACGAACATGTGAGAATTGTACTGAAAACCCTGTTACAGAACGGCCTTTACTGTAAACTGGAGAAATGCCAGTTTGACCAAACGGAGATACAATTCCTTGGTTACGTTATATCTCCGTCTGGTTTCCAGATGGATCCCCGCAAACTGGAGGCAGTCTTACAGTGGCCATTACCCAAGGGCCTTAAAGCCACTCAACGCTTTATAGGTTTTGCGAATTACTACCGCAAATTCATAAAGGGATTTTCCTCCGTGATTTCCCCTATAACCAATTTAACCAAAAAAGGAGCAAATTGTATATCTTGGCCCAAAGAAGCAAGAGAGGCATTTGAACTGTTAAAATCTTTATTTTCCTCAGCACCTGTCCTGACCCATCCTGATCCAACCAAACCATTTATCCTAGAGGTGGATGCATCAGAGACAGGAGTTGGAGCCATTCTGTCTCAAAGAGAAAGTCCTGATACACCTTTACATCCCTGTGGATTTTACTCTCGCAAACCTGCAGAGAAGAATTATGACATAGGGAATAGGGAACTTTTGGCCATTGTACTTGCCCTTAAGGAATGGAGGCATCTCTTGGAAGGTTCCAAAGAGCCACTTTTGATCTTTACTGATCATAAGAATTTGGCTTATATTGGGGACGCTAAGAGATTGTCCTCTCGTCAGGCTAGATGGTCATTGTTCCTCTCCCGATTCAATTTCATAATTACGTACAGGCCTGGTACTAAAAACACCAAGGCAGATGCACTTTCTAGGCAGTTTGAGACAGATGAAGTTCCGGAACAGGTGATATATCCTATTATACCTCCTGAATGCCTCATTGCCACTACAGTTTCCGAAGTGTCTTCTCCACTCTTCTGTGCCATAATAGCAGATCAAACTCAGGCACCTGTGGGAAAACCTCCGGACAAACTGTATGTGTCACCTCAGTTTCGAAAGAAGGTACTAGATTTGTTCCATGACAACCTCACAGCAGGCCATCCTGGAGTCCATAAAACTCTCTCTGCCATCTCCCGGAGGTTTTGGTGGCCTGCTCTTAGAAACGATATCAAAGAATATGTTGGGGCATGTCAAATATGTGCCGTTTCTAAAGTTCCTCCTAGATCGCCTCCTGGACTGTTACAACCACTGCCCATACCTAATGCTCCATGGACCCATTTAGCCATGGATTTCATTGTGGATCTACCCAGTTCAAACGGGTTTAATACAGTCCTTATGGTTATCGATAGATTCACAAAGATGGCACATTTTGTTCCCCTTAAAAAATTACCATCTGCTCAAGATCTAGTTCAAATATTCTTGAGAGAGATCTTTCGGTTGCACGGTGTACCCAAAAGCATAGTATCTGACAGAGGTACCCAGTTTGTTTCTAGGTTTTGGCGTTCCTTTTTTAAGCAATTGGGCATCGAACTCTCCTTTTCGTCGGCGTATCACCCTCAAACAAATGGAGCAGCAGAGAGGGCGAATCAGTCTTTAGAAGCCTATTTACGTTGCTTTATAAATGCCAATCAGTCTAACTGGTGTGAACTCTTACCCATGGCTGAGTTCGCCAGGAACAACGCCACTCATGAATCTTCTAATCATAGTCCATTCTTTGTAAATCAGGGTTATCACCCCGCTGTTTTTCCTTCTGAATTCTCAGACACGGAAATTCCTGCCTTGAACACCCGTTTAGAATCAATTCATGATACCTGGGATTCCGTCCATTCAGCTCTGCAAAAAGCTTCATTACGAGCAAAGCCCCAAGCTGACAAAAAACGGGGCGCTAATCCTGTATATCTTCCAGGTGACAGGGTGTGGCTCTCCACAAAACATATCAAACTTAAGGTCCCGTCCATGAAATTTGCCCCTCGGTACATAGGTCCCTTTCGAGTTACCCAACGTATCAATCCAGTGACCTATTCTTTGGCACTACCGGCTCATATGAGAATTGCGAATACTTTCCATGTGTCTCTGCTCAAGCCCCTTACTTGCAATCGCTACACCAGGTTATCCACTCCTCCTCCGCCCTTGGTAGTGGGTGATCAAGAAGAATATGAAGTCCGTTCTATCATGGACTCCAAATTATCCAGAGGTGTCTTGTCCTATCTCGTTGACTGGAAGGGTTATGGTCCCGAGGAACGTTGTTGGGTTCCTGCTGACCGGGTCCATGCGCCCCGTCTTATCCGGTCGTTTCACAACCGCTTTCCTCTTAAGCCGGGTCCTTCCCGCCCGGTGCGCGGTCTTCGAGTGGGGGGTACTGTTGCGGTTACCGGCCCTCCGAGCCTCACGGCCGTGCCCGACCGGCACGACCGCACCGACTACACGAGCTTACCTGCTCGTTGGCGAGCCGGGAACCGCGCACGTAGTTCTTCCGGGCATCATGCCCGAATCCAATATGGCGCCGACCACGTGGTCGCGTCTATGGATAGCCCCGCCCCCGAGTATTATACTAACGTGTGCGTGACGTCACGACGTCAACGCACACGCACGTTCTGGGGTCAGAGGTCGCCCTCTGACCAATCATAGCTTAGAGAGGGGTATTTAAACCCCTAATTCACCCCAGTACTTTGCCATGTCGTGGTTTCAGTTTCCTGGTTTCCTGAAAGTGCTATTCTTGTGTTTCTTATTTCCTGGTATCCTGATCCTTGGCGTTTCCCTGGTTATTCTGATCTCTGGTTTCCCTGACTTGGCTTGTTTTATCGGTATTGAGTATTTTCTGGCTTCCTTGACCTCGGCTTTCCCTTTGACCAATCTCTGTCTCTAGCGTATTAGTCCGGCCATTCTAAGGTCCGGTTTACGCTCTATCCTGTTATTTTCCGTTTCTTACTTATGTATATGTTTACATAGTTTCTGCGTACTGGACCACATTACTAGTCGTGACAGCATGTGACAGTGAGCTTGTCTGTAGTGAGCATGTGTCAGTGGGCTTGTCTGTAGTGAGCATGTGATACAGATATATATTGTAGATTGGATTAGCTAATCTACTGACCTGAAGAAGAGAGGAAAACTCTTGAAAGTTTGTCTTTGAAATATTATGTTAGTCCAATAAGAAAGGTATCATTGCATACTGCAATACTCTGGTATTTTGGCATTATATATATATATATATATATATATATATATATATATATATATATATACATATACACAGTATCTCACAAAAGTGAGTACACGCCTCACATTTTTGTAAATATTTTATTAAATATCTTTTCATGTGACAACACTGAAGAAATCCCACTGCTACAATGTAAAGTAGTAAGTGTACAGCCTGTATAACAGTGTAACTTTGCTGTACCCTCAAAATAACTCAACACACAGCCATTAATGTCTAAACCGTTGGCAACAAAAGTGAGTGGAAATGTCCAAATTGGGCCCATAGTGTCAATATTTGGTGTGGCCACCATTATTTTTCAGCACTACCTTAACCCTCATGGGCATGGACTTCACCAGAGCTTCACAGGTTGCTAGTGGAGTCCTCTTCCACTCCTCCATGACGACATCACAGAGCTGGTGGATGTTAGAGACCTTGCGCTCCCCCACCTTCTATTTGAGGATGCCCCACAGATGCCCAATTGGGTTTAGGTCTGGAGACATGCTTGGCCAGTCCATCAGCTTTACCTTCAGCTTCTTTAGCAAGGCAATGGTCATCTTGGAGGTGTGTTTGGGGTTGTTACCGTGTTGGAATACTGCCATGCGGCCCAGTCTCTGAAGGAAGGGGAGCATGCTCTGCTTCAGTATGTCACAGTACATGTTGGCATTCATGGTTCCCTCAATGAACTGTAGCTCCCCAGTGCCAGCAGCACTCATACAGGCCCAGACCATGACACTCCCACCACCATGCTTGACTGTAGGTAAGACACATTTGTCTTTGTACTCCTCACCTAGTTGCCGCCACACACGCTTGACACCATCTGAACCATAAAAGTTTATCTTGGTCTCATCGGACCAAAGGACATGGTTCCAGTAATTCATGTCCTTAGTCTGCTTGTCTTCAGCAAACTGTTTGTGAGCTTTCTTGTGCATCATCTTTAGAAGAGGCTTCCTTCTGGGACGACAGCAATGCAGACCAATTTGATGTAATGTGCGGCATATGGTCTGAGCACTGACAGGCTGACCCCCAACCCTTTCAACCTCTGCAGCAATGCTGGCAGCACTCATACATCTATTTCCCAAAGACAACCTTTGGATATGATGCTGAGCATGTGCACTCAACTTCTTTGGTCGACCATGGCAAGGCCTGTTCTGAGTGGAACCTGTCCTGTGAAACCACTGTGTGGTCTTGCCCACCGTGCTGCAGCTGAGTTTCAGGGTCTTGGCAATCAATTATTTTTATCAGATCCACAGAGAGTTCTTTGTCATGAGGTGCCATGTTGAACTTCCAGTGACCAGTATGAGAGAGTGTGAGAGCGATAACACCAAATTTAAGCTCCCCATTCACACCTGAGACCTTGTAACATTAACTAGTCACATGACACCAGGGAGGGAAAATGGCTAATTGGGCCCAATTTGGGAATTTCCACTTAGGGGTGTACTCACTTTTGTTGCCAACGGTTTAGACATTAATTGGTTGCTTCATCTAAGTGTTGCTTCTAAGTGTGTGTGTGGTTGGAGATATTCTGGAGATAAACTGGAGGTAATCTGAGGTATCCAGGAGGATAAATAAAAAAAAAAAAGGTAAAATTTGTTTGATTTAAATTATTCGCCTCATTGGAATGGCAGACTTAGTTCAGTGTAATAGTTGCTTTGCATTTGTTTCACGTTCCACTTTTTGGAGGTTTGGTTGTTGTCTAATCTGTAGACAGTTCTCTATCTTGCGGCAGGAGATTGTATTTTTGAAGTCTGAGATTTGTAAATTATCTGGTAAACAAATCCAGGCTGGAACTGCTGCAAAGCCATTGCCGCAGAGACATACTAGGAATGGCAGATGGATTACTGTAGGATCTGGTAGACTTGGAGTTGTGGATAAACGGCATATTGCACAGTCTGTTGTTCTACATAATTCATTTTCTGCACTTTCAGAGTGTAGTGGTGTCCTGGAGATAGGCACTGAGGCTAGTGGTGTTGTGCAGAGAGGCACTGAGGCTAGTGGTATTGTGCAGAGAGGCACTGAGGCTAGTGGTGTTGTGCAGAGAGGCACTGAGGCTAGTGGTGTTGTGCAGAGAGGCACTGAGGCTAGTGGTGTTGTGCAGAGAGGCACTGAGGCTAGTGGTGTTGTGCAGAGAGGCACTGAGGCTAGTGGTGTTGTGCAGAGAGGCACTGAGGCTAGTGGTGCTGTGCAGAGAGGCACTGAGGCTAGTGGTGTTGTGCAGAGAGGCACTGAGGCAAGTGGTGTTGTGCAGAGAGGCACTGAGGCTAGTGGTGTTGTGCAGAGAGGCACTGAGGCTAGTGGTGTTGTGCAGAGAGGCACTGAGGCTAGTGGTGCTGTGCAGAGAGGCACTGAGGCTAGTGGTGTTGTGCAGAGAGGCACTGAGGCAAGTGGTGTTGTGCAGAGAGGCACTGAGGCTAGTGGTGTTGTGCAGAGAGGCACTGAGGCTAGTGGTGTTGTGCAGAGAGGAACTGAGGCTAGTGGTGTTGTGCAGAGAGGCACTGAGGCTAGTGGTGTTGTGCAGAGAGGCACTGAGGCTAGTGGTGTTGTGCAGAGAGGCACTGAGGCTAGTGGTGTTGTGCAGAGAGGCACTGAGGCTAGTGGTGTTGTGCAGAGAGGCACTGAGGCTAGTGGTGTTGTGCAGAGAGGCACTGAGGCTAGTGGTGTTGTGCAGAGAGGCACTGAGGCTAGTGGTGTTGTGCAGAGAGGCACTGAGGCTAGTGGTGCTGTGCAGAGAGGCACTGAGGCTAGTGGTGTTGTGCAGAGAGGCACTGAGGCAAGTGGTGTTGTGCAGAGAGGCACTGAGGCTAGTGGTGTTGTGCAGAGAGGCACTGAGGCTAGTGGTGTTGTGCAGAGAGGCACTGAGGCTAGTGGTGCTGTGCAGAGAGGCACTGAGGCTAGTGGTGTTGTGCAGAGAGGCACTGAGGCAAGTGGTGTTGTGCAGAGAGGCACTGAGGCTAGTGGTGTTGTGCAGAGAGGCACTGAGGCTAGTGGTGTTGTGCAGAGAGGAACTGAGGCTAGTGGTGTTGTGCAGAGAGGCACTGAGGCTAGTGGTGTTGTGCAGAGAGGCACTGAGGCTAGTGGTGTTGTGCAGAGAGGCACTGAGGCTAGTGGTGTTGTGCAGAGAGGCACTGAGGCTAGTGGTGTTGTGCAGAGAGGCACTGAGGCTAGTGGTGTTGTGCAGAGAGGCACTGAGGCTAGTGGTGTTGTGCAGAGAGGCACTGAGGCTAGTGGTGTTGTGCAGAGAGGCTTGAAGACTATGGTGAGGCCTAATAGAAAGCAGTTGTTGTTGGGGGATTCCATCATAAGAGGTGTGGAGATGGACAATGGTGGTCTTGTGAGGTGTCTTCCTGGAGCTACTGCTCACAGAGACAGGAGACGTATCTGTAATATTGTTAAGCAAGCAAAGCAGGAAGGGGAATTGGATGTACTTGTCCATTTAGGGACAAATGACTTGGCTTGCAATGAGGTTTCAGAGGTTAAGGAAGTTTTTAGTGTTTTTGCCAATGATATACGGCAGGTTGCTTCCACACTGTCATTCTCTGAAGTTCTGCCTGTGCATAACACTCAGAACGACAGGCGGATGCGTATTAGGGACTTTAACTTGTGGCTTGGTGAATGGTGTCGGGAGCAAGGATTTGGCTTTATTGCTCATGGTAGCTCTGTTTGGAATGGAAATAAACTGTACAAAAAAGATGGTTTGCATCTTTCTCAAAAGGGAACAAATGTTCTCAGTGAGCAGTTCAGAGGTTTTGCTAGGATGTTTTTAAACTAGGAGGGGGGGGCAAAAGGGTGATAAAACATCAATCCAATTGTCCCCCAAAACAAGGACAGAAGGTGCCTGTAGCAAGTGTGTTAAAAAATGATAAGCTTAGAGTCATGTCTACAAATGCTCGCAGTTTAGGGAATAAGATCCATGAACTTGTGGCAATAATGGCAACTGATAGTGTAGATTTAGTTGCTGTTACCGAGACATGGTATAATGAGAAAAATGACTGGGACATAGCAATACCAGGGTACTCTTTATATAGAAAAGACAGGGAAGGCAAGAAAGGGGGAGGGGTGGCCCTGTATGTAAAGGATAGCATAAAATCTAGCCTAATAAAGGTTAGTGAGGCGAACATAGAGTCCGTTTGGGTTACGTTAGAATTTGGTAATCACACAGTAACTCGTGTAGGTGTGATTTATAGGCCCCCAGGACAAATTGAAGAGTTAGATAATCTACTAGTTGAAGAAATAGCTAAAATGACAATGAAGGGGGAAGTTATCATCATGGGTGACTTTAATCTTCCTGATGTGAATTGGAAAACAAAAATAGCTACTTGTGCCAGGAGCACACATATTCTAAACTCCCTACTGGGATTGTCTCTAAAACAAGTCGTTGAGGAGCCAACTCGTAAAGAGGCCATACTAGATTTAGTGTTAACAAATGGAGATTTGGTATCAGATATTACTGTAGGTGAAAGTTTAGGATCCAGTGATCATCAGTCAGTGTGGTTTAATATAAGAACAGTGACTGAGTCACACCACACAAAAACAAAAGTTTTAGACTTTAGAAAAACAGACTTTTCTAAAATTAGAATATGTGTAAAGGAGTCATTATCAGACTGGAGCAATTTATATGGAGTCCAAAAGAAATGGGATTATTTAAAAGTTGCACTACTGAAGGCAACAGAAAATTGCATTAGGCTTGTCAGTAAAAGCAAAAAATTCAAGAAACCACTGTGGTACTCCGCAGATGTGGCCAAAATAGTAAAAAACAAAAAGTTAGCATTTAGTAATTATAAAAAAACCCAGAGTGAGGAAGACAGAATGACCTATAAGATTAGGCAGAAAGAGGCTAAGCAAGTTATAAGAGCTTCCAAATCCCACACAGAAGAGAAAATAGCACAGTCAGTAAAAAAGGGGGACAAAACTTTTTTTAGATACATAAATGAGAAAAGAAAAGTAAAACAAGGATTAGTTAGATTAAAAACAAAAGAAGGAAGGTATGTAGATGAGGATAAAGGTCTAGCTGACTGCCTCAATGAATATTTTTGTTCGGTATTTACAGATGAAAATGAAGGAAAGGGACCTCAGTTAAGAAAAAGGATAAATGAGTCATTTATTACACGTGAGTTTACAGAGGAAGAGGTTCTATTTCAACTGTCAAAAGTAAAGACAAATAAGTCAATGGGACCTGATGGAATACACCCAAAGCTATTAAAAGAGCTTAGTGGTGTACTAGCAAAACCATTAACAGATTTATTTAACCAATCATTGATAACAGGAGTAGTCCCAGAAGATTGGAAGTTAGCGAATGTTGTGCCCATTCACAAGAAAGGTAATAGGGAGGAGTCGGGCAACTATAGGCCAGTAAGCCTTACTTCAGTAGTGGGGAAAGTGATGGAAACCATGTTAAAGGATAGGATTGTTGAACATCTAAAAACACATGGATTTCAAGACCAGAGACAACATGGGTTTACTTCAGGGAGATCATGCCAAACTAATCTTATTGATTTTTTTGATTGGGTAACTAAAATTATAGATCAGGGTGGTGCAGTAGACATTGCTTACCTAGATTTCAGTAAGGCTTTTGACACTGTTGCACATAGAAGGCTTATCAATAAACTACAATCTTTGAGTTTGGATTCGAATATTGTTGAATGGGTAAGGCAGTGGCTGAGTGACAGGCAACAGAGGGTTGTAGTCAATGGAGTATATTCGAAGCTTGGGCTTGTCACCAGTGGGGTACCTCAGGGATCTGTACTTGGACCCATTCTCTTTAATATTTTTATTAGTGATATTGCAGAAGGTCTTGATGGTAAGGTGTGTCTTTTTGCGGATGATACTAAGATATGTAACAGGGTTGATGTTCCAGGAGGGATAAGCCAAATGGAAAATGATTTAGGTAAACTAGAAAAATGGTCAGAGTTGTGGCAACTGACATTTAATGTGGATAAGTGCAAGATAATGCATCTTGGACGTAAAAACCCAAGGGTAGAGTACAAAATATTTGATAGAGTCCTAACCTCAACATCTGAGGAAAGGGATTTAGGGGTGATTATTTCTGTTGACTTAAAGGTAGGCAGACAATGTAATAGAGCAGCAGGAAATGCTAGCAGAATGCTTGGTTGTATAGGGAGAGGTATTAGCAGTAGAAAGAGGGAAGTGCTCATGCCATTGTACAGAACACTGGTGAGACCTCACTTGGAGTACTGTACACAGTACTGGAGACCCTATCTTCAGAAGGATATTGATACCTTAGAGAGAGTTCAAAGAAGGGCTACTAAACTGGTTCATGGATTGCAGGATAAAACTTACCAGGAAAGGTTAAAGGATCTTAACATGTATAGCTTGGAGGAAAGACGAGACAGGGGGGATATGATAGAAACATTTAAATACATAAAGGGAATCAACACAGTAAAGGAGGAGACTATATTTAAAAGAAGAAAAACTACCACAACAAGAGGACATAGTCTTAAATTAGAGGGACAAAGGTTTAAAAATAATATCAGGAAGTATTACTTTACTGAGAGGGTAGTGGATGCATGGAATAGCCTTCCAGCTGAAGTGGTAGAGGTTAACACAGTAAAGGAGTTTAAGCATGCGTGGGATAGGCATAAGGCTATCCTAACTATAAGATAAGGCCAGGGACTAATGAAAGTATTTAGAAAACTGGGCAGACTAGATGGGCCGAATGGTTCTTATCTGCCGTCACATTCTATGTTTCTATGTTTCTATGTTTAATGGCTGTGTGTCAAGTTATTTTGCGGGGACAGCAAATTTACACTGTCTTTGAGTTCAGCTCATGAAAAATGGAGGCAAAAACAAAAGTGTTGCATTTTTAATTTTCTTTAGTGTATATATACACACATACACACATATGCATACACAAACACTACCGTGGCACAATGACATAAGACTGGCATGTTTGTTTTTTCCAGGGGTGCTTTGCATTCCCCTTTGCAGTCCGGCCCTGCTCTCAATAACTATATCCAGTGCTGGGCGTTTACCCTACCATGTGTAAACCCAATGGTTTTATTTCTAAATAAATTTTGGAGGTATATTAATTTCATTGGTTTCCATAGTGATTACTTTTGGATACTTGCTTCAGAATTGCTTTCTGGAAATAACCTCTGTCTCTGAGGACTTGCACTATATGTACTATCCTTGTCATATGCCATTAGAAAGGAGAAAGTAAGAACATGAGTAAGTGGTTATGACCGCTAGATAATGATACAACCTCATTACCCCATTGAAAATGAAACCAACCTTCTAATCTTTTTTTATTGGAATGCCAATATTTCTCATTTAAGATTTCCTCCCAACAGCTTTATTTCTAATCGAACTCAAGCCAGTGTACTATTGACCCATTTACTGCCTGCAGTGTAGATCCAGCATAGCATGTATGCAAATTAATTACTGACAAGTTAGTTTAACTCTTAAACTACAAGTAGAAACAGCATAAAGCAGGGTTAGGAAATATAAGCATTTTAGAAGCCTTTTGTTATGTACATTATTTCAGGGCTTCAATTTTCAGGTCTACTCCTAGCCAGCCCTTAACATTTCTGGAGTGATACACACAAATCACAAGATCAATATTCTATGTATCTATGTCACAAGATAATCACTGTGGAATATGTTTGCACTTTATAAATAATTGCAATTGTAATTATATACATATATTGTAGCCTGTTTACAAATCATATACAAATATATGAACATGCACACACATTTAGGTATGCACACATTCAGACACTCAATCTAAACATTAAAACCACTTTGTGCCTTTCCTGCTTGGTGCTTAAAAGGGATCCTCAAGGCACCGATACAATTTCATTTAAATAAAGTTGTTATGGTGCCTGGAGGCACTCTTACTTGAAGGGGTTAAACCATTTTTGAACATGTATTCCCGATACCCTAAATTTAGTAAAATCTTACTTGTATTCCAGTCTGCTGCTGCTGACTCTTCCCCTGACCTGCCTGATTTTCTAAAATCATCAAAAGTGTTGATCAAAAGCTTTTTACAATGCTTTCCCAAAGAATTGGCTAATACTGCCAAGGAGGCAGATCACAAGCAGAGCCAGCACACGTCAAACACAGCCCTGGCCAATCAGCATCTCCTTATAGAGATGCATTAAATCAAAGTTCAGTGTCTTAATGAAGTGGCTGGAGACACTGAATGCCAGTGCTGCATATTGTGCAGCACTGCCCCAGGAAGCACCTGTATTAGCCATCTGAGGAGTGGCCAGTGGAGGTATCCCTAAGCTGTAATGTAAACGCTGCATTTTCTCTGAAAACAGTGTTTACTGCAAAAAGCCTGAAGGGAATGATTATACTCACCAGAACAAATACAATAAGCTGCAGTTGTTCTTGACTATAGCGTCCCTTTAATGTCCCCAAAAATATTTTTTAAAAGTATTGCTCAGTGAGGGAGGAAAAAATAAAGAAAAGAAAATATTTCGGGGGGCGGGGAACATTAAAGTATATGAAAAGAAATAGGCCTTGGGAGGAAAGTAATAAATTATCCTCCCAAAAAAGAAACCGGTTGAGAGGGAAATATATGATCAGGGCTTAATGATAGCTAAAATATAATTAAGAAAATTTACTAAAACTATCTAAACTGAAGTAAAAATAAGATAGAATACAATTATTACTATAATATCATTATTAACTGCACTACCACAAATATAAGCTAAGAAAATAAAAAAAAACTGCTAATATAAATAATGAAAATTATTGCAGAGCACCAACACAACATGGAATATTATAATGTTCTCAAAATAATGAATGCCATATCTCATGTGTGTTTAAAATTTTTCATGTTCTCGTCAGTGGTGTATCCTGGTTTTGTGCTGCCCTAGGCATGGTGATGTAGAGAGTGTGTGTATAGGGGGCATAGTGTGTATAGTGAATGTAGAGAGTGTGTACACATGGGCTGTAGTGTGTGTGTGTGTGTGTATAGGTGATGTAGTGTATGTAGGGGTTGTAAATAGTGTGTGTTTAGGGAATGTAGTATGTGTTTGCTTACAAGGAATCTAGTGTGTGCATAGGAGAGTGTGTATGTCAGAAATGTAGTGTGAGTAGATGGTGCAGTGTGTGTAGGGGATCTACTGTGTGTGAAGGACCCAGAGTGTGTATAAGAGATCTAGTGGATGTGTGTATAGAGGATTCAGAATGTATAGAAGGATCTAGTGTGTGTATATGTGTGGATGATCCAGAGTTGGGTAAGGGATTGTGTGTGTGTTTGGAATGTAATGTGTTTAGGGGTGCAGTATGTGTGTAAGGGGTTCTGTAGTATATATACATATATATTTGGAAGTATTGTGTGTGTGTGTGTGTGTGTGGTGCAGTGTGTTGGAGGGCTGTTGTGTGTATGTGTGAGGTGTGCAGTGTGTATTAAGGATGTAGTGTACCGTATATACTCGAGTATAAGACGAGTTTTTCAGCACATTTTTTGTGCTGAAAAACACTCACTCGTCTTATACTCGAGTCAGTTGTCTGTATTATGGCAATTTTCATTGCCATAATACAGACATGGACCGGGGGCTGTCAGGAAGCTGTAACTTACCTTCACCGCAGCTCCTGTCAGCTCCCTTCTCTCTCCTCCGTCCGTGCAGCTCCCAGGTCAGCTCCCTCTGCAACTCTCGCGAGAGCCGCGGGATCAGAGCGTTGCCACGGGTTACCGTGGCAACGCTCCGCGCGGCCGCGAGAGTTGCAGAGGGAGCTGACCTGGGAGCTGCTCGGACGGAGGAGAGAGAAGGGAGCTGACAGGAGCTGCGGTGAAGGTAAGTTACAGCTTCCTGACAGCCCCCCTCCTACAGCCCATCCACTGGACCACCAGGGAGTGAGAGCCCCCCTCCCTGGCCAGCTAACAAGCAGGGAGGGGGGACGAAAAAACAAATAAAAAAAATAATAATAATAAAAAAAAAATAATAACATTAAAAAATATATATATCACAATAATAATAAAATAATAATAATTAATAAAATGCCCACCCCCACCAATGCTCTGCACTCACACACACACACACACTGCACTCACACACACTGCATTCATACACACTCATACACACACTGCACTGCATTCATTATATACACACACTGCATTCATACACACACTCATACACACACTGCACTGCATTCATTATATACACACACTGCATAAACACTGCATTCATACATACACACATACACACACTGCATTCACACTGCACTCATACACACACACTGCACTGCATTCATACACACACTGCATACACACTGCATTCATACACACACTGCATTCATACATACACACATACACACACTGCATTCACACTGCACTCATACACGCACTGCATTCATTATATACACACTGCACTCATATACACACACTTCACTGCATTCATTATATACACACTGCATACACACTGCACTGATACACACACACTGCACTCATATACACACACTGCACTCCATTCATTATATACACACTGCATTCATACACACACTGCACTCATACATACACACTGCATTCATTATATACACACTGCACTCACACACTGCACTCATATACACACACTGCACTCATATACACACTGCACTGCATTCATTATATACACACTGCACACACACTGCACTGCATTCATTATACACACACTGCACTCATACACACACTGCACTCATATACACGCACTGCACTCCATTCATTATATACACACTGCATACACACACAGCATTCATATACACACTGCATTCATACACACACACACACTGCATTCATTATATACACACACTGTAAATAAATATTAAATTAATATAATTTTTTTAGGATCTAATTTTATTTAGAAATTTACCAGTAGCTGCTGCATTTTCCACCCTAGTCTTATACTCGAGGCAATACGTTTTCCCAGTTTTTTGGGGTAAAATTAGGGGCCTCGGCTTATATTCGGGTCGGCTTATACTCGAGTATATACGGTATATTTGATAGGGGTGTAGTGTGTATTTGTGAGGAGTATAGTGTGTGTGTGTGAGGGGTGCAGGGTGTGTGTGTGGATGCTGTGAGGTGTGCTGTGTGTGTGAATGAGGGGGCTGTCTGTGTGTGTAAGGGTACTGTGTGTGAGGTGTGTAGTGTGTGTGAGAGGGTGGTGTGTGTGTGGGTGATGTGTGTGTGAGTGAGGGTGCTTTGTGTGTGTGAGGGTGATGTGTGTGTTTGAGATAATGCTGTGTGTGTGTGAGGGTGCTGTGTGTGTTTGGAGGGATTGTGTGTTGAGGGAGAGGCAGGTTAATGTCAATATATATGTATTTATTTTTTTTTATTAAAAAACAACAAAATAAGCCTTTTATCCCCCCTCCCTTCTTACCTTTAGCCTGGGAGGGTGGTCCTAGTGGTGTGTGAACTAGTCTAGACGCTCCTGGCCTAACAAGAAGAACCAGGTGGAGCTGCAAGACTCCTCAGGGACGTCTCCCTCCCTCCCCCCTCAGCCGGCCATATGTCACTGCTTGTGGGCCGCTGAGGGAGATCGTTGATCTCCCCACCGGCCCGTCATGGAATGCAGCAGGGCCAGCGCACGGATAGCGTGGGCCCTGCATGGAGCGCGCTCAGCCCATGGACATCGCGGCCCACCGGGCCTATATATATATCTGTGCCAATATGTGTATCTGTGTGTGTAGGTATGTGTATCTTTGTGTGTATGTATGTGTATCTGTGAGTGTTGGTGTTTGTGTATGTGTGCCAGTGTGTGTATGTGTATCTCTGTGTGTTTGCCACTGTGTATGTGTAGTTATGAGTGTATGTCAGTGTGTGTATGTACATATATGTGTGTGTCTGTAGGTATATATTTGTATGTGTGCCAGTGTGTGTATGTGCCTGTGTAAGTATATGCTTGTGTCGATGTGTGTATTGGTGTTTGTGTATGTGTTCCAGTGTGTGTATGTGTAGGTATGTGTATCTGTGTGTCAGTGTGTATCTGTGTGTGTGCCAGTATGTATGTGTAGTTATGAGTGTATATATCTGTGTGCGTGCCAGTGTGTATGTATGTATGTGTGTGTGTGTGTGTGTATGTGCCTGTGTAGGTATATGTTTGTATCTGTGTGTGTCAGCGTGTGTATCTGTGTGTGCTAGTGTATGTATGTAGGTATGTCTGTATGTGTACCAGTGTGTGTAGCGCCTTCTTGCTTGTTCTTTTTTTGTGTACAAAGCTGCCTGTCACTAAACGTTTTAATAACTCCTAGTGCACATACCCACCATCTTCTTTAAAGTGCTCAGTCACTCTACAGCTGAGAACTGAAACATGTTGTGAAGCTTCAAACTGCAAGACTGGGGTTATGACTGAGGACCGATCTGATTCTGATTTCAGTCTGTTTTAATCTGTAATGATCGTTGCTTTTGATAACCAGCTAATTCTTGGTTCCATATTTCCAACTGCAAAGGTAATAAGGAGCCTATCATTATCTTGATGCTTTAACCCTATGAACACTGTGTGCTGAGAGCTAATAGTGAGTCAGCAGTATCAAAATGGTTGGAGTATCTTGGTGCCTTAACCTGTGTTCTGAGATCTAATGTATTAGCTAACATGTTTCAGAACATCAGCAATATTTAAAAGAAATCTAAAGTTATCATAGCAAGAGCACTGCTGAAGATGAGATCAAGTAAGGGAGAACAGAGAGAGGTGCAGAGAAAGAGAGAGCTAAAGTATTTTAAATAGACATATACTGTGTGGGGATCTCTATATTACAGCTCTGTGTAATCTACAGTGATCCTGGCAGTGTGGGATAGTTATGGTAATATCCTTATAGTGTCAACCCTGTGTGTTATTTCTCTGTATTTTACTCAGCTAAAGCTGTTGTCTGGGTATATCTGTAGTCTACTCAGCTATGTGTATTGTGCAGGTATCTTTGTGTATTATATCCCTATTTTTTCTAAGCACTGTTTGTGGTTGTCTCTGTATTGTACTCGGCTCTGTGTATTGTATAGATATTATTATGTTGTGCCCAGCTAGTTTAATTGTATGAGCATCTCTTTATTATACTCAACTTTCTGTATTGTACGAGTATGTCTGTATTGTATAGGGAGGAGTAAAATTCTGGCCGAGAATTCTGGTGCCCCACCATCTTAAAACGTAATCAGCCGCCACTGGTATCAATATTTTGTATGCAGCATCTGTGCTCAGAGTAGGAAAGGGTCTTCCTGAGAGAATACAAAATTGCTGACTATGCATGCACAATCCACGATACTAACACAGTCCAGTTCACTGAACAGTGAACCAGGCTTGTACAAACTGATAATAGCCAGAGTATGGCTGATGTCTGTTTATTGAGCAGTCCCAGTTATCCAGTGTATTCTTGGAAATGCTGTTTGGTGATAAACGTTTATGATATTAACCCTACTTGATAGGGCATTATTGGACCAGATATGTTCCCACTCACTTATTGAAGTTTCTTGTCCTGGTGTGAGAGCGCTATGCCCAGTGTGGTATTTATCATGAGGCTAAGAAGGCCTTGGGCGGCACTTTCAAGGTGTGCAGCAAAAATGCAGCGATCTTCAGCTTCCGCCATCTCCTATCTCCACCTCCTGCAAGCCCCTGGTCATTACCATAGCAGCGCTCAGTGCAGCACGCAGGCTGGCTCGCGAGGGCAGAGTCGCAGACTGAAGAGCACCGGCCGCCATCCTCACACATTGAGGGGATCCTTCTGTTGCTCCCTGAGAAGGCGGAGCACGTCAATGTCGTGCCCCCACGCTCCTCCTCCTTCACGCACCGGACCTCTGCATCACCCGAGTGGATTCCAAGGCTCTCCCTTCACCATTCGCAAGTCAAGTGCACAGCAGCACTATGAACTTGACTTGCTCTGCATTTTAAACACTTAACTCGAGCCGTTCTGTGAGTAACAGACAGCGAGCTGTGTCAGCCGCAGGCGCCCCCTGTTGAAATGGCGCCCTGTGCGGCCACACAACTCGCACCCAGGGCCGGACTGGGAAAAAAAATTAGGCCCGGGCATTTTTCAATCAGAGCGGCCCCCTAAGAAGGGGGCGGGGCTAGAGAGGGTGTGTTTTGTCATCACTAATGACAAGCACGCCCCCTCTCAAAGTAAGCATGTTGGTTCAATGCGCAAAGCCCCGCTGAAGAGCTCTAGCATTAGAAAAAGGCCCTGAATTTGTTCTGCACAAGCAAATTTAATAACATGCTTGCACTGTGTTTGCTTTTAAATTGTCTCTGGTGTCACCACAAGTGGGATACCAGAGGATAAAAGGGCCAGGAAAGTGCATGGTGCATTTGTTTGGAGCTTGCTTGTGGGATTGCGTGTGTGTAGAGTGTGGTGTGGTATTGTGTTAATAGGTCAATTTCATTTGTGTTTGTGGTGTAATATGTGTGGCTAGGGGCTGTAGAGAGTGTGTGTATAGGGGGCATAGTGTTATAGGGAATGTAGCGAGTGTGTGCATACAGGCTGTAGTGTGTGAGTATAGGTGATGTAGTGTGTGTAGGGGTTGTAGAGAGGTGTGTTTGTGTTTGCTGACAAGGAATGTAGTGTGTGTGTAGGTGGTGCAGTGTGTGTGTAGGAGATCTACTGTGTAAAGGAGATTTTGTGTGTGTGTGTGTGTGTGTAGAGGATTCAGAGTGCATATAGGGTAAGGGATCTAGCGTGTATCTGGAGCGTAATGTGTGTAGTGGTGCAGTGTGAGGGGTGCTGTAGTGTGTGTGTGTGTGTGTGTGTGTATATATATATATATTTATTTGGACGTATTGTATGTGTGAGGGGTGCAGTGTGTGTGTATGTAAGAGGGGTGCTGTGTGTGAGGGTGTTTTTATCTGCCGTCACATTCTAGGTTTCTAATTTTCTTTGTCTGTTAACTCACTGAGGGTTATTTTATATATTATATATATATGTATGTGTGTGTGCTGTAGATGTGTGGGAGTGTGCTGTGTGTGTGAGCGAGGGTGCTGTGTGTGTCTGGGGGTGCTGTGTGTGTCTGGGGTGCTGTGTGTGTGAGTGTGAATGTATTTTTTATTTAAATATATTTTCTGCCATCCTTCCCTGGTGGTCCAGTGGTGAGAGTGAACTCTAGCCTGCAGGCTAGAGTTCACTCTCACGAGATCTGAGTGCTCAGAATCCCGCGAGAGGACCCGGTCCTCTCTCCTGCCTCCCTCCCTCACACCCCAGCAAGCGTCCGCCTGTAACTGCCTGTGGGCCGGTGAGGGAGATCTTTGATCTCCCCACCAGCCCATGGAGGCACACAGCAGGGCTGGCACTCGGGTAGCGCTGGCCCTGCAGGGGCTGGCAGGGGAGATCCTGTGATCTCCCCTGTCGGCCTCAGCCCCACGGCCATCGCGGCCCACCGGGCATTTGCCCGGTATGCCCGATGGCCAGTCCGGGACTGCTCGGTGCAGTATATAGGTACTAGTTACTTTTAATGTACATAGAGGAAGTATTTGACCCTTAGGGAAAAGGTGGAGACTAAAGAGGAAGGGGTGGTGTTTACTGAAGACTATGCATTGCCTTGTCAGGAAGTGGTGGGGCAAATTCAGATTTGTGGTTGCCCGAGTTTAGTCATGCCTTGGGCAGCCCTAAACCAAAATACACCATTGGGTATGCCTGTAGCTACAGAAAGACCAAACAGTAATTCGGCTGGGAACTGTATAACTATTTTACTTTCTTTTTTTTTTTTTAACTATTGTACATTTAAAACTTTTATATAAATTTGCAAAAAACAATGCCTTTAATCATTGCTACTTATATGCCCATATATCAGTATTACATTAAAATGGAATGAATACATAAGGAATTGCTCCAAAGGTAACGCATGTTCTAAATCGTTCTGTACCAACCAACTACTAGACATATGACCCTTTGAGATTTGCATATGTTTGAATATTAATTTAAATAATATATTGATAAAATCCACTATGCATTCACAGGTTAGAAATCTGTGTTATATGGTGACCAGGCGAGAAAAGATGAAACACTCCATATGCAAACTTGAGGAACAAATTTTTCAACTTCAGATGAAGCTTATTGAGAAAGATCTTCATCATGGTAAGAAACTAAATCCGATCACAGCTATTAATGCAGAACATTTTTTTTTCCAAGTTTATAAACAAATTAATATACATTTTATTATGTCAATTCTGTCATGAAACAATAAGTATTTTGTTTATTTCTTTTATTAATGTAAGGGTTTCTTTTCAAGTACATATTATATATATATATATATAAATATATATATATATATATATATGTATATATATATATATATATATTTATATATATATATATATATATATATATATATATATATATATATAAACAGAAAAAATACCGGCACTCCAGGATTTTATAAATGATTCTTCTTTATTCAAATGGCATCAACGTTTCAGCTCCTTCGTGGAGCTTTCATCAGGACATAACAAGCATATACAATTAAACAAGCTTATATAGGACATATAATCACTATTAGCAGGTACTTACATACAGGTGATCTTCATTTCCGTCGACCACCAGGTACGCCAGACCGCCCGCCCGTTCGCATTTACTTTCGGGTTCCAGATCACTTACGCAAACTCACCTAATTGGCTCTGCATAACACGTCGCCGGGCAACCATAGACGCCTACCATACCACAATTGTTAAATGGGATCTAAATTAATTCTTGATAGCTAAAGGAACACTCCACGCCCATAAAGCACTTCTAGAAGTCAGCACTTTTATACATAAACTATAATATTCAGGGATAATTTTTAATTTGTGAGGTAATAGCTTCTTGATCCAAGGCGAAATCTGATTGCCACTCAGGGTTAAGCAGCAATTTTTTTCTTAGTTTGTAGCAAAATTGCGAAGGCTTCAAGCTGTTTTTGGTATGTTGTTTTTTTTGCCTTCTTTTGTATCAACAGCAAAAACAGGTATGAGAAAGGATAAACTTGATGAACGCGTGTCTTTTTAGCTATATTTCTATGCATTAAAACTGTTGACCGGCTTTACCAAATCTTCTCAATGCATGTAAGTATTGGGGGCCTATTTACTAAATAGTGCATTTTATTTTAATAAACGTTTAGCTTGGAGTGGTCCTTTAACACTACCCCGACACTAACGCTATACCAACCATACCACTTACCAAATGCTCACCTTAAACCCATTTTACAGCGCTATATGAATAATATAATAATAATATGTTTTCACTAATATATTTGTTGTCTGAATTTGTGGTCAATATGGTTGTACTTAATGTACTGTGTGTCAGATCTTCTCAAATTCAGCTGCCTTTAAAATCTTAAGTAACCCCACTATGTACTCTGACTGCAGAAAATATATATGTTATTCCGCCGCCAAAATGTGGCTTTAGTTGTCCCCGTGATTAAACTGGGCAATAAATCACCTGAGAACCATAGGACCTATGACAAATAGATAGCAGGCGTTTAATTATGGTTGGAGGAATAAACACATGGTGACAAGAGTCGTTATTTATAGTAAACCATATATATATATATATATATATATATATATATGTATATATATATGATTCATCTTTTGTCATAGGTTAATGTGAACAACAATATGTATATTTTTGCCATTTCTATAACTTGTCGTGTTAGCAAATTGTTCCTCCTGGCATTCAAACAAGGTGCCCTAGTCTGTACAATTCCTCCTATTCATTAAAAAAAATTCCCGGAGGATTTAAACTGAAAACATTTTTAACTCTGTAGGAGTTTGATCGGAGATCTCTTCATGTTATCTAGTTTAGATATATATGTAAAGAAAAATTGCTGTGGCTAAAATACATTTTAAAAAAGCAGCATGCTGTTTCATAGACTTCATTCTTGTTTTCCCATTGTTTGAGTGATAATTATAGATATCACATGTCAGTTGAATATATTGTATGTTTCTAAAAGCTGCATCTGGCAGATTGACAACCATTGCTGCTAGTTGGCAAAATGCGACATGATCTGAATTAAGATAGTTAAGCTGCTATTTTCTAACAGTTTCAACCGACAAATCCATCAGTGAGACTCCACCTAAGTAGTTAATATGCATTTTTTTTCCAAAGTTGTGGTAAGTTTTACATTTCATAAATCGCTCTGTGTCCAGTTGTTTATGGCAGCGTGGAAGCCAAATTTGCATCAGATTTTTCCTAAGGCGCATTGGACAGGTTGGTGTTTGTGGGTTTGAAATACACTCTTGAATTATCACATGTTATGGTCTCCTCAGCAGACAGTCTGGTTTGGAAACAGAGCTGCACAAAACATTACTTTGATTCAAAGTTCCTGTAAAATATTCTATTTACAATACTTGTGTCGGTTGGTAAAATTTGTAAAAGTTGGAACCTTTCTTTTTCTTTCTAGAAATAATCTATGAAATAATCTAGAAATTGTATCTCAGTAACAATATACAAAAAATATTTTTTATTTCTTTTTTCAAATGTGTTATAAAAAAGCAAACTTGCCAATCCAAAAATTATCAACTAATTTAATTCCCTACCACAGTAATTAAAAATGTTATATGGTGACGCAATGCCCCCACTTCCAGCACCTCGACACAGAAATGGGATCCAAAGACATCGCCTTTAAAGGGACACTCCGGACCCCTACTGCACTAATTGCTTAAAGAGTGTGTCCTCGTTTTTTCATTTTACAGAAAGTACAGATTTCTATAGAAACTGGCTTTTTTTTTTTTATCTAATACATTAAAACTATTTTTTTTAATATAATACAATACAATTAACCTTGTTACACCCCTTTCATGGCTTCGAGCAGAGAATCAGTCCTCCTATTTCCTAGTTATTTAGCTCAATGTAGCTAAACTCAAGAGACTGCAATTTTTCAGAGCACAAGACTTCTCATTGCGCTGCATTGGGAAGTCTGTGATTGGAGAGTCACATAAACTCTGAGCTGGGGAAAAAGAGAGAGCTTGCAAAGGCAGCAGACAAAAAAATTGCAGCTTTTGCAAGCTGTTTTTAAATAAAACTCCAATGGAAACCGGTATAATTAAATGTATGCATGTTAGGGATGCACCGAAATTTTGGCTGCTGACATATTCTGAAAATTTTGGCTGCTGAAAATTTCTGAAAATTTGGGCTGCTGAAAATTTCTGAAAATTTGGGCTGCTGAAAATTTCTGAAAATTTGGGCTGCTGAAAATGGGCCTATCTTGTTAGGGCCGAAAACAGGTCAAATTTGCCGAAATTTAAAAAACAAACAAAAAAAACACATTTTTTTTATTTTGGGGGGCGGAGGGGGAAAGACCTCTATGTGACAGAGGAGGGGGGATAACACTATGGGACAGGGGAGGGGGGCAACGAAGACTATGGGACAGGGGAGGGGGGAAAGAACACTATGGGACTGGGGAGGAGGGGGAAAGAACACTAAAAAAGAGGGATGGGAGAGGAACACTAGAGGGGGAAGAGAGGGGAACATTAAGTGGGGGGACCACTAAAAGAGAAGGGAAGTTATTCATGTTAGATTAATTAAATTCATTAAAAAGTCTAATATTAATAAAATTATAGGAAAAAACTACTTTTTTAAAATCATTTGGGGGGAAAAAGTCATTTTCGGTTTCGTTTCGGTTTTCGGCCAAGGGCATCCTGAATTTTCGGTTTCGGCCCAGAATTTTCATTTCGGTGCATCCCTCAATGCATTTTTTTATTTTGCAGTATATGTACTAAACAGTGCTATTTCTTATGTTAGTATTTGAGCAGTGGAGTGAGTATTTGGGCAGTGGAGTGTCCCTTTAATGTCTATATGACAGTTTATGCCGTCATGCAGGAATTTAAGGCCCAATGATCATTATGCAATAAAAGTACCAGCAAGGGTTAAATCCCCGCTGGTACCAAGGAACTCAGGGTATCATTCAATAACTGAGGGTCCCCTCTGTCAGCAACAGTTAGACAGATGAGCGATGTACACTTCAAATTCTTTTAAATGCCTTGGCTTAGTGATGGCACTCAGCCACGCTATTTCTAAGTAGGCTACTCCCGTCTGATGCCTGAGGACCTCTCTGTCAGTTGGGGCCACAGTTGGTTGTTCCAGACTGACAGAGAAGCTCTGTGCAACACTCTAAGTGAACATGGTTCACTTAGCCTTTAAATTCATTGAAATGCTGCATTCAATTGCGATTGTGCCCAGCTGCAGTATTAAAATAAATTTAAAGGGCTATGTGCCATGTAGAAATTTTAAATATGCCATTGCCCTGCAATGCCTAGTTATAACAACAGTTGTGCATGATTGCTCCCCAGCCAATCAGTATGTACCTGAAGAAATATTAGCTCTTCTCTGACCTCACTTCCTTGTCCCTTCGTTGTCTCAGTAGCCAAAGGGTGCTTTCTAGTTTTCAGGTTTTTTTTTTTGCTATCTATAAGTCTTTCTTGAGAAAGTTTTATTTTGTTAATAGGTACATTTTACAATAATCAATTTTTAGTTTTAACATTCAATCTTTTCTCCAAAATTTTGCTTATAACATACATCGCACAAATGCTCACAATAAAAACGAAAAAGAAAGAAAAAATAAATAAATTTAAAAAGACGAAAAAGTGTTTACAGTGGACCGCTGTCTAGGACAGAGTCCTTATCTTAATTTAACTTAATTTAACTTGAAATGTATGTTAGCGTGCCTGAGCAGGTCAGGGAGGCTGGGATGAATGTTCAGATTAGTTCAAATGCAGGGCATTTGAGTACCCATATCCACAGGGCATAAATTAGTGGGAAGATCAAACCATGGCGACCAAATCTTATTATATTTCTCTTCCAAGTCAGGAGTTTTGTTATAAAAATATCTTTCTGAGGCAGCCTGATACCAAATTTGAGACAGAATCTCTCACCACATATGAACTTCCCGTTTCCAATATCTAGCTAAGCTGATTTTAGCTGCCAAGAAGATATTAATATATAGATAATGGAGCGATTGATCTTAAGAAGGGAAATCTATGTGAAAAAAGAAATGTTTGGGGTAGGAATTCAAAAGAATCAACATTCCAAGTTCTCATAATCTCCGTTAGTTTTGTTTTAATATGTTTCGATGATTCACACTCCCACCAGATATGTTAGTGAGTTCCTAATTTATTATTGCAGCGCCAGCATACATAAACATTTTCTTTATGAAATTTGTTTAACTGTTTTGGAACTAGGTACCAACGATGAGTTAGCTTATAGTATTGTTCCTGAAGACCAATACAGTGGGTGGCTTTTCTTGTGATTTGCCAAGTTTTAAACCAGGTGTGTATTTATTTATGAGTAATTATTTCCTGCTCCCATTTATGTATATATTTAGGTTTAACAAAATTTGTGTCTTGAGAGAAAATATTAGAGATTTTAGAGATTAAATTTGCAGGAGTATATGAAAGTATAAATTTATTCCATGAATCAATTGCTGGGGGAGGTGTTGTGACAAGAACATTTTTAACTCTTGAATAATTCGGCTTATGGCAAATTATTATTTTTTTAATATCCCTAAAAGAATATAGTGTTTCTCCAATATATAAATCATAAATTAAATTAATTCCATGGTTCTTCCAGGATCATAAAGAGATATTCTCTAAGTAACTGCCTTTGGGGTCAAAGGTCGGTTCCAGCCTATCAGATCTAGAGGAGGGGTATTTAGGCCCAGTTCTTATCCTGCTCAGTGCCCTGTCGTGGTTTCCTTTGTGGTTGTCCGAGAGCACGTTATTGATTCTGGTAATTCTGGTTATTTGACGTTGGCATTGATAGAGGAATAACTCTAAATAAGTATATCATTTTGGGAACTATATAAGCTTTCAGAAGATTTATACGCCCCATCTATACTATTTCGATTTTTTGCCATCAGGTAAAACCTCTTTTAGATGGTCTGTTATTTGACTATACTTAACAGAAAAGATTTCCTCAAAAGTGGGGCAGATAATAATCCCTAAGTAGTCTAATCTCCTATTAGTCCAGTGTACTTGAATAAGTCTTTCAAGAAATTGAGATTGTGTGTCTGTTACATAAAACGAAATCATTTGAGTTTTTAATACATTTAGCTTATGATTTGTGTATAAACCATACGTGTCTTTAATGTTTAAAACATTAGGGACAGAAGTTATTGATGATGCACAGGTTAGGAGTACGTCATCGGCATACAGAGTGACCAATTCCTCAGAATTTGTAATATAAATTGCTAATGGTTTTATCGACAAGGCGTAGAGCAAAAGAGCTAGTGGACAACCCTGTCTTGTTCCATTTTTAATATTGAAGGATTCGGAATTCAAGAATATACCTTTTATTTTAGCCGAAGGAGTGGAATAGAGGGCCATGGTATGATTGAGAAAAGTATCCGAGATCCCAAAGGCCAAGAGAGTCTCCTCCAAGAAGTTCCAATTAAGTCGGCATCTAAGACCATAAAGACTGATGGAACCTCCTGGAGGGAATCGCTTCCAAAATTCCAAGAATTCTGCGAGTATTATTTTCCTCCGATCTACCCATCATAAAACCGGATTGGTCTGGATTAATTAAACCTGGCATTATTAAGTTCAGTCTCTGTGCTAGTAATTTGGAATACATTTTAATATCTTGGTTTATTAAAGATATAGGTCTGTAATTAAGTACACTCGTTGGATCCTTGGATGGTTTTAAGATTGGAAAAATGGAGGCCTCCAACATTTCTTTTGGAAAAGACAGGGTTTTACCTATTTGGCCAAACATGCGTGTTCGCAGTGGAGAAATAACCGGTTCCAAGACTTGATAAAAAGTCGTTGGAAATCCGTCTGGACTTGGAGCTTTCCCCGTTTTCATATGAGATGTTACCTTGGAGATCTCAGATATTGGAAATGGTTGATTTAGAGTTTCTAATTTAGATTTTCAATGTGTTTTTTGGTTTTGAATTGGCTCCATATATTGATTACTCTTATCTCTGGAATCCATGACCTCGGCTCTTTATACTTATTTAATCCACTTTCTCCTATCCTTGTCCTTAGCCTGTTTATCATTATCCAAATGTTATCTCTGGATTATATTCTATACCACTTAGTGAAGTACGGGCACTTTAATGTTCAGTAATATGTGTTGTCTTCAGTGGCATACACACAATCCATGGGGCCCCGGTGCGAAACTGATCCGTGGGCCCCTCTCTCCCCCGATCCGTGCTCCCATCTCTCCCCCGATCCGTACCCCCCATCTCCCTGACACATACATACAGACACACAGAGACACAGACACACACACATACAGAGACACACACACACATACATACAGAGACACACACATACAGAGACACAGACACACACACATACAGAGACACACACACACATACACATATAGAGACATAGACACACATACATACAGAGACACACACATGCACATACATACATACAAAGACACATACACACACACATACAGAGACATACATACACACAGACACACACATACAGAGACACACACACATACAGAGACACACACATGCACATACATACATACAGAGACACAGACACACACACATACAGAGACATACATACAGAGACACAGGCACACACACATACAGAGACACACACACATACAGAGACACAGACACATACAGAGACACACACACACACACATACATACAGAGAAATAGATACACAAAATGTTTCATACCTTGTTACTTTCCCTGGGGTCCAGTGGTGGCTCAGCCTGATGGGAGTCAGAGTTCCCACTCTGACTCCTTCCTCCCGCGTGGGCTCTCAGTATTCTGGGAGGAGTGACCGGGGAATCACTTCCTCCCAGCTCTGATGTAATCACAGGGGGATCGGTCACGCGGGAGGAAGGAGTAAGAGTGGGAACTCTGACTCCCATCAGGCTGAGCCACCACTGGACCCCAGAGAAAGTAACAAGTTAGGAAACATTTTGTGTATCTATTTCTCTGTATGTATGTGTGTGTCTGTGTGTGTGTCTCTCTATGTGTGTCACGCTCTTAAAGCACCCAGCGCAGACCGGGCCCCCTCACAATCCATATCCATCGGGTGGCCCTGACAGCATGGGCCACCCGATGGACCCCTCCATATGCTGTGGCAGCAGGCCTGGTACCCGTCCGCAGGGTGGCCGGGCCCCCTGGAGTGCCGGGCCCGGTCGCAGCTGCGACCCCTGCGACCACGGTATGTATGTACACCGCTGGTTGTCTTAGTGTAGTATACCGTTGCCTTTTGCTTGCAGTCTTGCAAGTAGTCAGAGAAGCTGAGTTAATGTCTGAATATTATGAGTTAAAAAGAATTGTGTCAATTGCTTTCAGTTCACTATATTGAGAGGAGTGAGCCTCACATGTACAAGTTATTTTCCCATTGACAGCACATAATATGGCTATTGCTTGCAGTTCACCACATTTTTAGGGAGGTCTGAGAAGAAGGAGTGGTCCTCACATGTACAAGGGATTTTCCCCTTGACAGCACCTAATATGGCCTAATAATAGGTGCTTCCTGAGTGACGTTGCAGCTCATAGGATAGCATCGAATTCATAAACAGCGCATTCTCTTAAGTGAATGAATAGCACAAGAGTAGCCACTAAGTAGCTGATGAAGATGAACTCCATTCTCCTCATGAATTAGCTCTGCCACCTAGCAGTCTAATTTTTAACATTATCTTTTTAAATTCTGACATAGTATGATTTTAGTGATGTGATTAATTTATCTTATTTATTACCCTTTGCTGTATCAACTGTCAGTTAAGAAAATACTAATCCATAGAACCTTTAAAGGCCACAAAAAAATAATAAATATTTACTAAAACTAATTAATGGTTTCTACTTCTTGAAAACTATTGAAAACTCACGGTTGTGTTATATCAAAGCAACAGCCATCAGGAACTTTAAATTGTACGATTATTTCATTTATACATACATATAATTACAACCTTTTTCGTAAAAGATGCTGACATCCCAAAGGGGAAGCCATCTGTTATAAATATTGCCATGTGCATATTAACTGAAATCTGATTTACAACATTACTTGTCTGAAAAGTAAAACATGTCTGGACACTTATGGTTTTGTGTATCCTAAACATTTTTCTTCCAAATATTATATACTCCCTGAGCAAATTCTGCACAGTGTAAATAATTGTATCCTGTCCAAAGCCCTTTATTTACTTCTGGGATCAGAGAAGCATACTGTGTTTTGTGCACTGTTAGTAATAAAATTTATTATTTAGCATTCAGCTGACGTCAAGAATTCAGACAGTGAGACAATTTTGGAGCAAATTCAGTGTTCAGTACATGCAACGGCAGTGCTTATAAATGTCCTACCAATGCAACTCTTAAAAAACTGGGTGCAGTCATTGCATGACCATATCTCCTGTTGCAGGAAAGACTACAAAATAGTTTAGAGTAGTCCATCGTGGCAGGGGCGTACCTAGAGCATTTGGCACCCGGGGCTCTTGTACTGCCCAGCTCAGTATCATGTTCTGTTAAACTGCTGTATCTACGGGTTCCTTGCCTATTGTGGCTATTTTCTTTTTGATGTATTGCACATATGTTGTGCTGTGATTGTTTTTATACATTTCTTCATTAATAAACTTTTGCTGTTTTTACTTTACCATCAATATTCCTTTTCAAACCCTTATTTTAATATACCAATATAGTGACAGTGGCGCCCTGTTCTTTCTAGTGTTTTGTTTTTGGCAATTTGAGTTGGAGTGTCCTTTATACAGAGGCTTGCCTGCACTTGGTTTTTATTACTGTCCACCCACCTTTCCATTTCTTTCCTTTAAGACTAGGGGAGAGTCTGATTGGGGTAGGCAGGCTGTTCCAAAAGTAGGGAGCTGCCCGCGAGAAGTCCCGCAAGCGCTAGTTAGCAGTAAGGGTGCGAGGTCACCGGCAGAGCGGAGAGCCGAGAAGGGGCATATCTATGAATCAGGGAAGAAATGTAAGAGGGGCTAAAGTTGGTTAGAGCTTTATAGGTAAGGGTTAGTATTTGGAATTTACACCTATAGGATACAGGAAGCCAGTGTAAGGATCGACAGAAGGGCGATGGGTGAGAAAGATCAGCCTGGCGGCAGCATTCATTGTAATAAGAGCAGGGCAGTTCGGCTTTTGGGGAGACCAACTAGGAGAGAATTACAGTAATCCATGCAAGAGATTACCAGAGCATGAACAAGCTCCTGGCAGCATCTTGCATGAGAAAGGGGCGGATGTGGGCAATATTTTTAAGGTGGAATCGACAGGTTTTAGCAACATACTGGATATGTGGCGCAAAGGTGAGGCCAGGATCTAACATAACACCAAGACGACGAGCTTGCAAGGATGGACTGATGCAAGTACCATCAACTTGCAGGGAAAGTGAAGGAGGAGGATCAGAATTATGAGGGGGAGAATAGGAAGCTCAGTTTTAGAGAGATTTAGTTTCAGAAAGCGGGAGGACATCCAATCAGAGATTCAAGAAAGGCAAGCAGTGACACGTTGCAGGACTGCGGGGGAGAGATATATCTGGGTGTCATCAGCATACAGATGGTAGCGAAATCCAAAGGAGTTAATGAATTTGCCAAATGAGGCAGTATAAAGAGAAAACAGAAGTGTACCAAGAACAGATCCTTGGAGGACTCCAACCAAGACAGGGTGAGAGGAGGAGGTATATTTGCAAAAGGAGACACTGAACGAACGTTGGGAGAGATAGGAGGCGAATCATGAGAGGACAGTGTCACAGAGACCGAGGGATTGAAGAGTTTGGAGAAGGAGGACATGGTCAACAGTGTCAAAGGCAGCAGATAGGTCAAGAAGAATTAGTATGGAGTATTGGCCTTTGGATTTAGCTGTGATTGGGTAATTTGTCACTTTAATAAGAGCAGTCTCAGTAGAGTGGAGGGGGTGAAAGACAGATTGAATAGGGCCGAATAGGGAGTTGGAATTTAGGAAGTCTTTCTAGAACTTTTGAGGAAAAAGGAAACAGGGATATGGGAAGATAATTGAAAGGGAAGACGGTTATAGGGATGGCTTTTTTAGGATGGGTATGACAGTAGCATGCTTAAGAGGAGCAGGGACAACAATAGATGAAAGAGAGCACTTTAGGATGTGTGTTAAGGGTGGTACAAGACAAGGGGAGAGAGATCTGATAAGGATCAAGCGGACAGGTGGTGGGATGAGAGGAGAAGCGAAGCTACCTCCTATTCTGTAGCTTGGGAGATGGCCTGTAGTAGGGTAGGGAAGTGGTTGCGAGAGGGAGGAGCAAAAGGGGGAGAATTCTTTCCTTTACCGTTCAATCTTGTCGGTAAAGTAGCATGCAAGGCTATCTGCTGAAAGGTCAGTTTAAGGGGTGGCTATCTATTTATATTTCTGTTGACAAAGTACATTTATGTAAAGTTGTGTTTTCAGTAGATATAACTGGTTCCATCTTACAACATTTTACTGTAAATCATGAGTTCTTACAATACACTTCACTTTATTAAAATATTGTATTTGGTATTGAAGGTATTGAAGCTTCCCCGCAGTATGCAGGTTGGCTGATCATGGTCACAATTACAGCCATTTATAACAGCACATTGCTGCTGTAATACATTTAAGTAAGTTCAAATTTAGGAGACTTGGGGCACCCCTGAATCTAAAGTAAAGTAAACAACCGCCAACGTTTTGTTTGTTTGTTTTTAAATGAGAGGTTAGGCTTACTAGAGTTTAGGTTAAATTTAGGGGGATTATTTAGTAGATTATTTAGTTTAAGATTTAGGATATTTGCAGGGTTAGAGATATTTTGATTTAGAGTTTGAGATAGTATTTAGGGTTACACTAGAGATACAATTTAATTGTGGTGTTAAAATAGCATCTGTGGCTTATAACAGTTTATTATGTAGGAAACTATTTAGAGTTTTGGATCAATTTTAAGATTAGGGATAGTATTTTAGCCTTCGGTAAGGTGGTAGACAGCATTAATGTTTGCAAATTGACATAGAGTTTAGGTTTATGTGTTGTATTTTGGTTTAGACTTTAGAGTCTTACTGAAATCCCTAACATGGGTCAATCCCCCTCCCTCACAATGCAACCCAAATCCTAAGCCCGCCCTGTTCCCCATATGTCTAAAATAGAAATCCTTCATCCTGGGCTCACACAATATCTGACCCCAAGTTCAAGTACTAAGTTTTCACAAAAATTGCTACTGGGCCTATCTGACCGTTCCCAAGAAATTAAAAAAAATATATAGATCTATTATGTAGCCCTCCCAAGATTATTTAGTCATCACACCAAACCATCCAGCACT
This sequence comes from Pelobates fuscus, assembly GCF_036172605.1. Taxonomy (NCBI): domain Eukaryota; kingdom Metazoa; phylum Chordata; class Amphibia; order Anura; family Pelobatidae; genus Pelobates; species Pelobates fuscus. The sequence goes on along the minus strand of NC_086319.1, from coordinate 130,740,779 downwards.
TTAAACTCTCTTTAGATATATTCACCTGCATGTTGGTCTATTAAAACATAATGTATCCATTCACAGCATAGTGAAACATAATATAGGTTGAAATGCAATCATATGTCTGTGTGTTGTAGACTTACTTTATCCAGACTCCTGTTCCCTTAACTTGTACCACAGCTACCTTTAACGTTAGACCCCAATGGGTAGCATTGTACTGTAGTATTTTTATTTCTTAGTGATTATTTTAACACTTTGAATTAATTTGTCAGTCTTTGTGAAAGGGATGTACAGGGGAAAGTGTACATTTCACAGACCCAAACCACAGAACCAAAATAGCTTGACATTTGATTCAAATCCTTATTAAAATGTGTTTTTTTGTAAGCAGTAAAAGTACAGTAGATAACCTCTGGTACAATGGGCTAGTCCCACAAAAGACAATTAAAAAAAAAATGTATTCACAAAGTACTTTTATTCATATCAGTTTGCTTACATTTGCCATTAGAGATTCAAAAATAGTGCAGTATGTAACGCAATACAAAACAATTGCAGTAAGACAGTCCATTGACATTGGTAGCAATTACATGGGTGTAGTTACAGAACTAAAGATAACAGTGCCTTATTTTTGTTATGCGTAACCAGACCAAAAAAATAAAATGTAAAATACTAAGAACAAAATCATAATGCTAGATTACCCAGTGTCTAAACAAATGGGCAGTTGTGGAAACTGAGCCTAGATAGACGAGAAAAAGGGTAGTGTACATGAGTAGCTTGCATGTTATTTTACATGTGTGAACAAGTGAGTGGTAGTAAAATTTGTAGCAGATACCTGGGTTCAGTTACACTTCCAAAGATACCAGGCGCTCCGGTTTCTTAGAGCATGAGAAAAACAAAAATGTTAAATATTGGGAACCAAAAAAAAGCATTGTGCTAGGTTACCCAGTGTATAGACCAAAAAAAACAACAAAACATTGTGCTAGGTTAGTAAGTGTATACACAGTGTATAAACTGAGCCTAATCAGGCGAGAAAAAGGTTGTATGCTTTAGGAGCGAACGTTCCGGAGTACTAAGTAAGTAAACCTACAGTTGATGGTGAGAACAGGGCCTATGTAGGCTATAATGAAATAAAGTATAAATAAATAAATAAAAAAGTTATTATGTAGGGATCGTGAAAATCAACAAGTAGCTGATGTTATAGTTATTGTTTAAAGGGATTAATCGTGTGCTAAAAGTGGTTACATTAGATAGACTGTATATTCTTCCCTATGCAGCTGCTGAGTTTGTGGATCCACTGCTTAGTCTGTATGTCAGGTAAAAACAAAGGAAATAAATAAATTAAGAGATAAGTGTTTAAGTGATAATCTAGCAAGGGGGGTAGGGTTGGTGTTTTACAGGATGATAGCTGACTGCCATAAGTTGAATCTACCCCTGCATAGGTATGTATCTCTTGCCTCCCCCCATAGCCGTGTTCCCAGGTAAGATAAAGGATAAAGATAAAGTAAAGCTTCCGTAGGGTCATATACATTGCATCGCCAGCTGGCCCTTGGGGACGCCAACTTCTCAACTGCCCCCTCATACCAGGCAAAGCCCCCCACCAAGAGCTCCTCGGCACAGCGGGCACTTGAGGGACTCCTGAATCAATGAGACCCCCCTCCCGTACAGTTCACCGGCTGATCGGCCTCTCCTTCTACACTGTATCACCAGAATCCCCTCCAACACCGGCCTCACCTCCAAAGCATAGGCCATACAGCCCCGATAGTCCCCCCATAGTCCAGCTCGGCTACGGGGAGCATCACCCTCCAGGTCCCCGGATAACCTTCAGTTGGGGGCCGCTGCTATTATACCTGAGGCAGGCTGGTTCATATGTTGCCATAGTTTGTTGGCAGTCTCTCCCAGGCCCCAGAGCGAAGCGTGGATATTCCCCTGTGTGAGTATGCTGAGAGCCTTCTCATCTGTTCCCTGGAAAAGCAAGAAAGGAGCCTCCGCACTGTAAGCGCTGCCTCCTATGTGATGGCTGTGTACAGAGGGTTGAAAGTGTAACCAATGTCCAGCAAATAAGGGCTGAGAACTAATATTTTGTGAGTTGAAACTTGTAACTTGAAACTGGAAAACAAGTGACCGGGATAACCCCCCCGGTCCTTTGGGAGAAGCAGGGCCGTAGCATGATCTCTCTGGTTGTCATTGCAGGTTGAGTGTGACAGGCATCTTCATTCTGGGTTGTTTCACATATCACAAGCTGATTGTCTCCAACTTCAGCAGTAGGCCTCAGGCTCATGTCAGCAAGCAGGCCCGAGATTTCAGATTCTTCATATTCGTGGGGTCTTCAGCCTCCAACTGGTCTCCCTGTTATGCCTGCTTATTCAGCTATTCAAATATATTTATCTGAGGGGCAGATGGTTGGTTTGTGTGCTGTAAATCAATGTTTATTTGGGCTCAGGACCTGCGCTGCATTAGATTGCTTCCTTTCAGCTCAAAGGTCCGGCCCCAGCCCCACTACCCAACAATTTATTTTTAACCCCTTAAGCACGTCCCCGCTGTCCTTTGTACTTACCCGCGACAATCCCATGCAATCCCACGCCGGCGATCACAGTGTGTGGACTCACCTGGCAGCCCAGGGAGTCCCCCTCTGTCTGTTCTGGCCCCCCTGGGCCATGTGATCACGAGGTCCTTGCGACAACCTCGTGATCACATGGATGGTATAGCGTCCATGTCAGTGCCAGCAGAGGGAGCGCCTCTAATGACAGGTACTCCCCCTGCTGCCTGAAAAAAATGAAAGTTTAAAACAGTTTAAAATCAAATTATATATACTTAGATCATATATATATATATATTTACTATATATATAGTTTAAGTATATATACACATACATACACATAAATACACATACACTGTTGAAGTGTATTTTAATATTAATATATATATATATTAATATCAAAATAAACATAGAATGATATTGATTAAATATATAATTATCATTATATATATATTTATATATACTATAAAATAAATATGTAAATACGTTAAAAAATAAAATAAAAAAAATTATAAATTATATATATATATATATATATATATATATATATATGTGTGTGTGTGTGTAAAATTTGAACTGAGCGGTCCCGGTAAATAAAACTATCCTCCTCCCCCCCCCCGGAGGTCACTAGTTGGCGCCTCTGCCGACCCTACACGACTGCCACCCCACGACGCCTGATCGCGGCTGTCTCATCCAAGATGGCGGCCATACCTCTGCTCCACCAACCGAGCATGAAACAGCCCATGGAGACACGAGGAGGTGCTGCTGAACATGTGTTTGGACGAGATCTTTGCTTGCTTCTGGGCCAAATTGGAGGCTCGTATTACAGCGACACCAAATCGATCTCCCGAGGGAGAGCAACCCAGAGAGCTACCCTATACGCCTGCTGAAAGCCCAGCGGCTCCCGGGGACATCCTGCAACAAGAAGCGGCAAGCAAAAACACCCCCTCCACCCCCCTTCCCCACCCCCGCACAGCTAACAAAAGGAGAAGGCACAAGAAACCACAGCGGCGGGCAACGCTTTACCGACAGGCCCAGCAGCAGGGACATTACTACCCACCTCGACCACTGGGATCCAGACTCCCCCGACAGGAGCAGCATGAACCAGAGGTAGTCCCCTTAACCCACATGGCACACAAGAACAACGGCGCATGGAGGTCAGAGTCTTACCTGTTTCGACGCCGCACACAGAAATAGCAGGAGTAGGAGGCAGAGTCTGGTACCAGGCGACCTCACCATATTTGGACTCAAAGTGGTATAGGGTAAATGCCATAAGTTGACTCACAACAAACCCAGTACAGCCAGGGTATCAGCTAGCTATATTTTACCAGCATGTTTTAACGTTGATTGCATTCACTTTTATTTTTATCGCCTCTGTTTACGTTACTAATCCTACTTAAGCACCCTCAGGTAATTATAACACCATCGTGTCTACTTACAAAACTGTGCAGTATAATCCTGCTATGTTATAACTAAATACTATTTGCGCCCATACGTACTATAACTCACACTCAAGCACGTTGTATTCCACTCTTTCTCTTCGTTATAATCTAATGTCAGTCTAGATCGTACACCCTTGTGTAAATATGTATGATATGTTCAGTCTAGACCTGTATCTCTAACTTAATGGATAATCCTCTATTATATAAAAGAAAATGTGCACTGTATATGAAGCCACACTGTTGTTCACTATTGTATATTGCTCCGATTGTACCAGCTATTGCGGCGGTGCTAATCTGTTTCTTCACCCATGAACAACATAAATAAAGAATTTATAAAAAAAAATAGTAAAATGTATTACAACGATGATATCGTCAGTGAAAGTGACATTTTTTGAATTTTTCACACTCAAATGGCACTTACACGGATGATATAATTGTTGTGATATGGTTTACTGGTTTGAAACACTAATATTTGTGTTCAGCGAAGTCTCCCGAGTATAACAGTGCCCCTCATTTACATGTTTTATGGTGTTTTTAAAAGTTAGAGCGTCAAATATAAGGCTTGCGTTTCAGTTTTTTCACATTGAAATTCACCAGATTGGTTACGTTGCCTTTGAGACCGTACGGTAGCCCAGGAATAAAAATTACACCCATGATGGCATACGATTTGCAATAGTAGACAACCCAAGGTATTTCAAATGGGGTATGTCCAGTCATTTATAGTAGCCCCTTAGTCACAAACACTGGGCAAAACTGGTGTTCAAATAATTTTTTTCACACACAAACAAATATTAACACTAATTTTGGCCAGTCTTTATGACCAAGTGGCTACTAAAAAGACTGGACATACCCCATTTGCAATACCTTGTGTTGTCTACTATTACAATTGGTATGCCATCATGGGGATAATTCTCATTCCTGGGCTACCATCAGGTCTCACATGCAACGTAACCAATCTGGCGAATTTCAATGTGAAAAAAATGAAAAATGTAACATGCTATATTTGACCCTGTAACTTCTCAAAACACCATAAAACCTGTATATAGGGGGTACTGTTTTACACATGAGACATTGCTGAATACAAATATGCGTATTTTATTGCAGTAAAATCAAACAGTATTATGACATTCACAGTTAAAATGTCACGTAGAACTAAAAAAAATTACATTCTGATTTTCTCCCAATTTTTTTATATTTTATTCATATTAAATTATGTCTTATACCTAAATATTTTATGTTAAATGAAAGCCCTGTTCCCCCTGAATAAAATTATATATAATAAGTGTGGATGCACATAATATGAAAGAGACCTGATATACCCTACTGTAATGTGTTTCTACTGTCAAAATCTTCAATAAAAACAGATTTACAAAAAAAAAATAATATGAAAAAGGTGTATAACGCCTGGACAGACATGTAGTACAAATTCCAGGTTTTGTTTACATTTTGTTTTGATCACAACCAGGGCCAGATTAAGAGCCCAGTGGGCCTGGTGCTGACAATTATGAGGGGCCTAATTGCAGAATCTTATCGACCAAAAACACTCATACCTCTCAAGCGTCATGCATCTGATGGAGTTGGAGGGAAAAGGATGTAGCTATAAGAAAACATACTGTATGCTAATTTCTCTCTACTGTATGCTTTCATCTTTCAAGTAAATCCATACCCCCTAACAGCAGTGCCCTGTGAAGCAGGAAGTCAATGGGCGGGGTAAAAGGGTGGGCCACTAACGCGAATCACGTGACCAGAACTGCCAAAAGGGGCGAACATGCCCAAAAAGGGGGCATGTCTGTCCAAAGAATTGGAAGGCCAGTCTGGCATCAGTGTCCCTATATATCCCAGTGTCAGTGTCCCTATATCACCCAGTCCCTTAGTCTCCCAGTGTCTGTGTCCCCATTTTTCCCAGTGTCCCCATGTCTCAGTGTATCCCATGTCACTAGGATACTAGGGGACACTGAGAGACCCGGGAACACTGAGACACATGGGGGCACTTGTGGATACAGACATTGGGACACTGGGAGACATGGGGACACTGAGACATTTGGGGACACTGGGAGAAATGGGGTCACAGTCACTAGGGGCACAGATACATGGGGACACAGACACCAGCAGACACAGACATTTGGTGAAACTAAGACACTAGGGAAATACAAGAGGAGAGAGAGGAGGCTGTCTCTAGATAGTGTGTAAGAAAATAATTTAAAAAAATATATGGTTTAATAAAGAAATGCTAAAGACACACACAATGACTGACGAAGTTGCTAGTCACTACTGTCTCAGTAATGGATACCTGAGGCAGACACGGTGGCTGGAAACTAGACAAACTACGTGAAGGTGGGTACAAACGGGAAGACAATAGACAAAACGTAAATGGACAGAGACAGGGCAAGAACCACACTCCAATAGTAAATAGGTCCCCACAGCAGGAATGGTACAGTGCATACGATATTATTGCCCTATTCAGGTTAATTGGCAAGATCGTAAAGTATGGGTGCAGAGTAACTAAAATCTCAGACGAAAATCACAGTATGGCTACAATGTGCCAGAGATGCCCCTTATCTCAGGAAGAATAGGGGAAATCGTTAGTCAATACCGGGTAATAGGTGGGAACTTAATTGTGGGTATACAACATATAACAGTTTTTAACTTGTATCCTCACAGGGAAAGTAACGCTTGTAATCAACTCCGGCGTCCCTATATTAGTGGAGGATATAGTAATAGGTCAGCATCCTAGTATCAATCTAGTGAAGTACATATAACGAAGAATTGTGTCTGTATAAAAGTATCCAACCTAGGTGCTAGTGGTTACAGTATAATCTGTACTGATATCTTGATCTGTGCCTTCAAGGGCACATAGCTTCTGGTAAGGCTATGGTAGTACTAGATATACTGTGCCTACATAAGCACCTAAATAACGGTCGGAGTAAATGTAACGGAGAAATCCTA